>NC_040021.1:677190-814163 GCF_000972845.2 Larimichthys crocea
GGGGCCATACTAGGAAGGTATCACTTCACAGCCAGTGTGGACAGACCAAAAATGCTTTCAACATACTTTGAAGATAAATTTGTAAAAAATCTGATCTGAAAGCTGAATTCATGATGAAGGTCATACTTACAACTGCTGAAATCGCTGCATCCTGAGTCCTGAAAGAAAGAAAGAAATATTGATCCCTGATCATCACAATATTATAACAACATCAGGGCACCCCACATTGATCGTGTGTTTGTGTTTACCTGTGTAGGGGATGTTCCGAAAATCTTCTGGACCTCATACAATGCAGTATCATTGTGGTGACACTTCAGGAGTTCACCATCATGGATCAGACAGTCCACGGTGAGGCGGACGTTTGGGTTCTTCACCAGTCTTCTGCTTTCAGCTATAACACGGTCAGGATCAAAGGTGTGATGCATCACCACCAGGATTATTGGTTTACCACCTGTACGCACAGAGAGAACACAACCAAACGAGTCAGAAACAAGATGGAAGTTAAAGTGCGAGATCATAATCAAAATACATATACTGTATATATCTGTCAAACAAAGCAAATATCTAAACAAAAACCTGTGTTTACACAATACAAAAAACCACCAAGGCAGTACTGTAAATCAGAATATATCACTGTAAAAAATGGCAGTAAATGACCGTAAAATGTGGCATTAAATGTGACTGTTTTATTGTAAACACAGTCTTTATTTCTATAGCAGTTTAAGGGAATTTATCAAAATTAAATATTTCAAATTAGAAACTGTTAATTTTATGGTAAAACACCAATATTTCATGGAAAAACCTTTATTTACATGGTAATTTGATGTCAATTATATTTTATTCTTTTGATTAAAAAACTTGGACGCCAGCCAAGGCCAAAAGAATAAACAGTTAAATGGATAAATAATAACATAAAAAGTTATTTTAAAATCACACGACTGGGTAAATAGGTCGTCATAAGTCAAGACTGGTCCACTGAACAGAACCAGCTCCAGGGTTCGTCCTACGACGAGGGCGACCACCTACACCACAATCCTCCACAGCAGTGTAACAAAATGGTTATGAAATTAAATTTGGGGTGCTCACAAGTAATTAACGATTAATAATTAATAACTTTGAACAAGTCAAGGGAACAGAAAGTTAGAAAGTTAGCCTGAGGCAGTCATCAAACATGAACGCCAAATGGCAATGTTTATCTTCCTTGGCCAAACAATGGCTGAAGGAGTTTCCTACCTGGATTGTTCTTCTCAGTGCTCTCCAGGGCCTCTCCGATGTCCGTTCCAACTCGTGAAACAATCGGACAGAAAACCAGAATGTAGTCACTTCTTCCAGGAGAGTCCACCTCAGTTTGGCCGGTTCTTTTAAACCTTGCAACAAAGTCTTGATGAGCGTTGTTCGTTTTTCCCGCCAAGTGGACAGAGAATTTTTTCCATGGCACTAAAGACAGAGAAGATTGATTGATTGAGTCAACTTTGAGCCTTGACATAACTTACAGTTGAGTACAGCATCTTAAAAATTACTCAGAGGGAACAAGTTTTGGTGTCAGTGGACATGTTGTTGATCACATCTTCAAACCATGAATGTCCCTGTCCCCCTGTCACTTCCTGTTTAAAAGCTACCACGTGTACAGGAAATCCACAGAAACATGAAGTACTAACTGTGTTGCTGCGTTCACTTCTAACCCGCTGACTCGTCTTAAACAAACTCTGCTTGATTTGCCCGTTTGTTTCGGTTAAGTCGTGAATTAAAAACAAAATTAATTTGTGTTCTCACCAGTTGCCCCTTCCTGCTCCATGTCTCTGAGGAAGAGATACAGAAACCGTTAGTCAACATCATTTAACAAATTAGATTAAACTAAAGCAGAAGTTGAATATGTGTCATGTATTGCTTCATCACAGCTGCTCTGCACACAAGCCACGGTTAAAAATAACTTCAGAGATCTATAAACTATGTTACTGCGACACACGGTCGAGGGTGAATAGTTCACAGCCTCACAGAGATTATGACAAAACATTTTCTGCATGCCTACTCACGAAATAGCTTGGTAATTCGTCTGTAACGTCTCTGGCATACTGCTCGAGCTTGACTGGAAAACAAATGCAGCTCCTCCCTGTGAGTCAAACACTTTCACTTTTGCTTTTGCACAGACTGTTTGTTCTCAAGTTAACCCCTAAAGAGGATGTGGGACATTTAGCTTTAGATAGATTAACATGTTAGAGTTCTCTTACAAGGAGTGGGTTTAACCAGATTAGCTGTGGATAAACTCCACATCACACCCTCTCTGCACAGATACACCAACCAACCAGTAGGTGTCATAGGTGCAGTGACAAGGACACGTGATTCTGTCACATGGGGGGCGGAACATGTTTAGCTTTTACCAGCTTTTTTACTTGGATATTTTTCAAAAACACATCATCATTCTTGGACAAAAGCTACAGCAGACAGCCTTATTTGTGCAAATGTAGCTCATGCAGCTCACTTCAAGCTTAAAGGTACACAACAACAGTAACAAGGCAATAAAGTGTTGATAACTGTAGGATTTATGTTACCGTCCATATAAAGCAAAGGACAATAAGAAATCACACATTAGCCAAACTTCACTAGAGTTTCTTTTTACAGTATATACAATATAGTTTCTGGAAACTATATAGCATACTACTTCATAATATATAGATGAAAATGACTTTCTAACTTACTGTGCCGACCAAATAAATAAAGTATAAAGTTAAAGATCCACTAATCAATATTTTATTAACTGTTTTTTGTACCAGGCTGTAAACATGTTTATTTCTGCTGTGAAGTTGGACATTTGGACATGGGGACTTATGGAGACTGACTCACTTCTGGAGCCAGCCTCAGGTGGACGAGAAGAAGAACTGCAGAGACCTGGGAGCTTGAGGGTTCTGCGCAGTATCTCAGCTGGACTGCACCCTTCTGGACAGAGGCCTCAGGTGTTGTGTAGCACGTGTATTTGTAAAAACCAAAATACAAGTTACAAATTAGAAATTTGTATTTGTGGATAGCAAAACACGTGTGTGAATCAAGGAACATTTGTAGATCACTCTGTGTGTGTTTACAGATATATCTGAGACAAAAATAACTCCAGACTCCTCCTCCTCCACCTCCTCCTCCTCCTCTGAGTGAAACCCTTTCAGTTTTGATTTACAGGAAACGGAGTTCAGAGAGAGTAAAGCATAGGGGGGAGGATAGAGAGGGGGGGGGGGGAGAGAAAGAGATGAAAGAAAACTTTAGTTTTCACATCAGAGACTTGCAGTTCATTCAAATATTTACGTTAGTTTAGCTGACTAACCGACTGTTTCCTGAAAGTATCATTACAAGAAAGACATATAACCTGATGTGTATTTTTTTCTGACACCTTTACCTCATCTTTGACAGCAGTGTAACAAACTCACAGAGACAAGCTACACAAATGTCATTTCACTTGATTCATCTTTATTAATTCTTCATGAAGGAAAACACGACGTGTTAAATTGCACAGCAGCAGCAAACATCAGCAAGCAACGGTTTCAACTTCATTTGAACACTTGGTTTGTTTAGACGACTCGTGACTCTACTCTGCACACATTTAAACATATGCATGACATAATGCATTTCAAACTTGCATCTTGCAAAAAATTTAATTTTCAAACACACTGGACCTTTAAATTTAAACTAGACAATTCATCTACAAGCAGAAAATGCTCCAAAAGCAGTAGACTGTTGGTGTGCTACTGGAAACATATGGACAATATCTTCCAACTGGACAAAGCACTGAATGATTATGAAAACAATGAAGAAGATGTTCTTGTTATTAGTCGAAGAGACAGAGCACTGGCATAACGTCATATATGATGCCTTCATCTTTTTTATTATATATTTTTTTCCACCACTAGCTTGAATTATTATATAATTATATTCCATTTCTGTCAATAGATCCTCTTAAATCTTAAATCTTACACAATGGACCTTTAATCCACTTGCAGAAGACCTGTATCTGCAGGTCTCTACTTCATTTTCCCCTTTATTGTCCTTCAGATCCTCAAACATCTATATCAGCCTTCACAATAGAGCAAAAATTACAATAATAATCCTTCAGTTGTTACATTTTGCAGAAGATTACACATGCATTACTTAGCATTGCATTTATTTAGTCATTTCTCGAGTGAACTGTGTTAACCACTATTAGATCCATATGGGTTTATGTTTGTTTGGTTTGGTGTTTGGGTTTTTTTGGTTGGTGTTTATCAGATAAACATGATTAGCAGGATCACCAATACTGCAATCATAATACAAAGAAGTAAAACAGCCAGCCGATGGGCCCGCACCCCTAAAAAAAAAGAAAAAGGAAAATAGGAATTAGTCATCTGGTATCATTTCCAACTCACACAAGACTCCCTAAATTGACTTTGCTCACATATTAGAAAAATAATAATAAAGATTTAAGCATTCCTTAAATTAAATGAATATGAAATAAAGTTCAAGGCTTGTTTCCACTCCGGGTTTTATTTTTATGGTTTTAGCCATTTTGTATTTTTCTAACGTGAAACTCCTTAAATGCAGTTATTATATTACTATAATGAGGTCCAGTCACTGTAGGAAGCGACACGAACAAAATGAAACGATTTAGACTGTACTCTGGTATGCTGCCATGACTGCTTTTATATTTTCTAAACTGGCAGTGATGGTGTTACCATACGTTCATTGCAGGTCATCAAGAAGATACAATTGCGATTGTTGTTTCAAAAAACACTTTGGTAGATATGCTCTTCATTTGTCTAAATCCAACAGCTGAAGCCTCACAGAGTGAGGAACATGTTTTTTACCCATTCAGTCAGTTACACTGGGGCCATACTAGGAAGGTATCACTTCACAGCCAGTGTGGACAGACCAACAATGCTTTCAACATACTATGAAGATAAATTTGTAAAAAATCTGATCTGAAAGCTGAATTCATGATGAAGGTCATACTTACAACTGCTGCAATCGCTGCATCCTGAGTCCTGAAAGAAAGAAAGAAATATTGATCCCTTATCATCACAATATTATAACAACATCAGGGCACCCCACATTAATCGTGTGTTTGTGTTTACCTGTGTAGGGGATGTTCCGAAAATCTTCTGGACGTCATACAATGCAATATCATTGCGGTTGCACGTCAGGAGTTTACCCTCATAGATCAGACAGTCCACGGTGAGGCGGATGTTTGGGTTCTTCACCAGTCTTCTGCTTTCAGCTATAACATGGTCAGGATTGAAGGTGTGATGCATCACCACCAGGATTATTGGTTTACCACCTGTAAGCACAGAGAGAACACAACCAAACAAGATGGAAGTTAAAGTGCGAGATCATAATCAAAATACATATACTGTATATATCTGTCAAACAAAGCAAATATCTAAACAAAAACCTGTGTTTACACAATACAACCACCTACACCGACCACCTACACCACAAACAAAATGGTTACGGAATTAAATTTGTGGTGCTCACAAGTAATTAACAATTAATAATTAATAACTTTGAACAAGTCAAGGGAACAGAAAGTTAGCCTGAGGCAGTCATCAAACATGAACGCCAAAAGGCAATGTTTATCTTCCTTGGCCAAACAATGGCTGACGGAGTTTCCTACCTGGATTGTTCTTCTCAGCGCTCTCCAGGGCTTCTCCGATGTCCGTTCCAACTCGTGAAACAATCGGACAGAAAACCAGAATGTAGTCACTGCTTTCAGGAGAGTCCACCTCAGTTTGGCCGGTTCTTTTAAACCTTGCAACAAAGTCTCGATGAGCGTTGTTCGTTTTTCCCGCCAAGTAGACGTAGAACTTTTTCCACGGCACTAAAGACAGAGAAGATTGATTGATTGAGTCAACTTTGAGCCTTGACATAACTTACAGTTGAGTACAGCATCTTAAAAATTACTCAGAGGGAACAAGTTTTGGTGTCAGTGGACATGTTGTTGATCACATCTTCAAACCATGAATGTCCCTGTCCCCCTGTCACTTCCTGTTTAAAAGCTACCACGTGTACAGGAAATCCGCAGAAACATGAAGTACTAACTGTGTTGCTGCGTTCACTTCTAACCCGCTGACTCGTCTTAAACAAACTCTGCTTGACTTGCTCGTTTGTTTCGGTTAAGTCGTGAATTAAAAAAAAAATAATAATTTGTGTTCTCACCAGTTGCCCCTTCCTGCTCCATGTCTCTGAGGAAGAGATACAGAAACCGTTAGTCAACATCATTTAACAAATTAGATTAAACTAAAGCAGAAGTTGAATATGTGTCATGTATTGCTTCATCACAGCTGCTCTGCACACAAGCCACGGTTAAAAATAACTTCAGAGATCTATAAACTATGTTACTGTGACACACGGTCGAGGGTGAATAGTTCACAGCCTCACAGAGATTATGACAAAACATTTTCTGCATGCCTACTCACGAAAAGGCTTGGTAATTCGTCTGTAACGTCTCTGGCATACTGCTCGAGCTCGACTGGAAAACAAATGCAGCTCCTCCCTGTGAGTCAAACACTTTCACTTTTGCTTTTGCACAGACTGTTTGTTCTGAAGTTAACCCCTAAAGAGGATGTGGCACATTTAGCAGTCAGTAACAAGAGATAAGACGTGAACAAAGCAGGCGGAAGGAAACTGCAGAACACATGCACTTCTTGTACAAAACACAGGCACTGACAGTCACTATGTGCTGTTTAGATTAGATTAGATTGTTGATGTTGGTGCTGTGATGTTTAGATAGATTAACATGTTAGAGTCCTCTCACAGGGAGTGGGTTTAACCAGATTAGCTGTGGATAAACTCCACATCACACCCTCTCTGCACAGATACACCAACCAACCAGTAGGTGTCATAGGTGCAGTGACAAGGACATGTGATTCTGTCACATGGGGGGCGGAACATGTTTAGCTTTTACCAGCTTTTTTACTGGGATATTTTTCAAAAACACATCATCATTCTTGGACAAAAGCTACAGCAGACAGCCTTATTTGTGCAAACGTAGCTCATGCAGCTCACTTCAAGCTTAAAGGTACACAACAACTGTTGCCTTTACTCCACATCTTCTCTAGTTCTTCTTTTAGCTCTTGATATTTCTCAACTTTCTTGTGTTTCTTCCTCCGGATATTGCTGTCACTCGGAATTGCTACATACATCTGATCTGTTACCACAGCCTTCTTGGTTAGCCATTAGTCATATATATATAGATATATATATTATAGATATATATATATATATATATATATATATATATATAGATAAATATAATATAGATATACTATATATATATATTATATAGATATAGGGACTCAGCAACAGTATGCACATATGAACAGGACATATAAATATAGTGCAGCTACAAATATGAATGTCTATGTTACGAGAATTTTAAAGAAGATCCCTTAAATAAGGAGAACTGGATTCAAAGTATCCAAGTAAGTTTAAGTTGAATTTATTATTCTTGTACAAGAAGGAGCGTTTGACAGTGCAACACACAAAAGGGGTTACAGAGAAAAGGCTCCTCGAGGAGCTCTAACTGTTGGTTCTTATACAGTTTTCTTAAAATGGGCTGTCTTGGACACCTCCCTACTGATAATTTCCTTTTTTGGTTTTCAGTAATAAACATTATGTTTCTTGTCCAAAATGACACTTCTCAGGCCTGTCTCTCACATCCTTGTCTCTTCTATTTCCCAGAACTGTTTCTCACGTCCTTGTCTCTCCTGTCCTTGAACTACTGTTTTATAATTATCTCTCCCTGCCATCCTCGGTAAAACACAGTCCAAAATAAGGGAAGTGCACGAAACATGCAGAAAACAGGAATCACACACATTACATAAGTTTAAACATCTGAACCCCAGTATAATCCTAATTTTTATAACAGTCTATATGGCATACATGGAGTATAATCTCCTTCTCACCCCGGCGGGGGGTGGTATCCGTGTCATCCTCAAGCTCGGGTCCTCTACTAGAGGCCTGGGAGTTTGAGGGTTCTCCACTCTTCTGGACTGAGGCTTCAGATGTTGTTCCTGGGATTTGCTGGAGCCACTCGCCTAGTTTGGGGGTTACTGCCCATCGGGATTTGGGTACTTCTATTCCATGTTCCTGTATACTATCCCAGCCACTTGGTTGTGCCTCTCCATGTACGCTGATCCAGCTCGCATCTTACATCCTGCTACTATGTGCTGGACTGTCTCAGGGGCTTCTTTGACCGGGATTCGAACCAGTCAATGAGCACATGACAGCATCTAAACACGAAGCGGTCCACACACCAGGAGGACCGGCATGTTTCAGCGGCTCTGTGTTTGTGTGCATAACCACTGTATAACCACTGTACTATCTAGGCTAGGTTTCTTTATTTGTCTCCACCAGGGAGAAATTTGTCTTAGAGATAGGGAAGGTTACAGCACCATAAAACACATATCAACATACCACAAACGGTACAGACGTAGCAGCCTACGATATACACATACCAGCATGACATGAAATAAAAAGATAAAAAGATGGATATTCACAATACATATACCAGTAATATTTATCCTGCCATAAGTACAGCTCAATCATACATCCCCTAAAAATTATCACAGTCACAGCCACCAATCCATTTCCACACCAACACACATACACTAACTTTATAACCTTTATAAAAAAGTTAAAGTTATCCAGTTACTATCCAGCTGATAGTGTATATATATATAGATATAGATATAGATATATAATAATATATATATATAAATTATATCAATTATCTATATATATATATATATATATATATATATATATATCATATAATATGTGTGATGTGTGTGTGGGGTGTATTAATTATTATCTGAAGTGATATGGAGTTTTATACAGGAATTTAACAGACATAAAAATATAGCGCAGGGAAATAAATATGTCTATATGGAATACATAGAGTATATATATATATATATATATATATATATAGTGATACCCAGAGATATGGAGTTTTCGCTATATATCATATAAAGGCGTTATTTCCGACAGCCCGTGAAGGCAGCGGCAGATGCGGGTCTTATTTGTTCTCTCCCCGGCAGGAGGGCGTTCCGCTGGGGGAGCACACAAACACAGAGCCGCTGAAACATGCCGGTGCTCCCGGTGTTTGGATGCTGTCAGAGCTGCTGAGCTCCTGTCCTGTCTCACTGCGTGTGCTTATTTCTTGAACACTACTTGATGTTAGCCGTCCTGGTGGTTATCACTGCCGGGGGAAAGGCGACAGAAGAGGAGGCGGAGGAGGAGGAGGAGGAGGAGGAGGAGGCCAGGCTCGAAGACATGGAGGCTAACCGTCCTTGCAGAGGGGAGTGAGCTGTAGGACGGTAGGCTCCCTCTCCCTGTCTCTCCCTCCCTGTCTGTCTCATGTCTTCCTCCGTTAACAAACAATGAACGACAGACAGGACAGCTCAGACGGAGACAGCCCGGCCGCTAGCAGCGTTAGCTCGGCTTTTCTTCTCAACCGTCGTCGTCAAAAGATTTTAAAAAAATATATTTTTAAAATCCACACAGACAATGATGATGGAGGTCTGAAGTCTCTTCGCTTCACCACTGGAATGTCTGTTTAATTATTTATTATTATTTTATTATTTCTAACCCGTCTTGACACTTTATTTACGCTAAACTATATTTTAACCGTTATTTCAAATTCAAATTATTTTGACCGTTAGAGTGTCCGTGAACGTCACACACACACACACACACACACACACACACACTGTAAACACAACGTCCAGGGAACGTTACATTAACGTTAGCAGAACCAATTTAGCCCACTTTAAGACTTAAGTACAAAGTACTAGAGTAATGGAAGTATTCAGGTCTGTACTGTAGTAATAATAATAGTAATACACAAGCAGCCACTTCTAATTATATGTAGTTTTTATTTATTTTACTTTGTATATATGTTTCTGTTTCTTTGCACTGTTTTCATTTAAATTCAGATTTATCCTCTTCGGTCTCATTTTACTGGATTATTGCATTATAATGAATTTGTTTTATGCTGTTTTAATTTACCGGTATAGTGATATAGCGCTTGTATTTTATGTGCCCATTGTAGTGCTGGGCGATACGACGATACATATCGTGAGGAAGATAGAAAAGTTTTGTTTCTAACCTAATTTTATCAATTATTACAGCAGATATATGATTAAATATCATATATAAATATATTGCATATCGTGACATGGGTATATCGTGATATAAAATAATCCATATCGTGATATATGATTTTGTCCATATCGCCCAGCACTGGCTCATTGTAGGTGTTTAAAACCTTTACCTGCAAAGTAAGCGGCAGTGTACAATATATATAACGCCCAGTATATAACCTCTGTGATCTAACACAAGAACTCTGGATTATCACTGATGTGATCACTTTAATGTTGCAGCTGGTCAGAGTGGAAACGATAAGTAGCTTAATTAATATATGATTATATGTTTATGTTTTGTGTTAATAGTCTGAATTACAAAGTAATTAGTCACTGAAGCGAATAAATAACTGTAAACAATGGTAGTAAAACTGCAATATTTGCAATTTCCAGAATGTAGTAGAGCAGTAGGTAGTAAGTAAAAGTACTTAGTTACATTCAACCACTGGTGATAAAGAGTTCGACATTATTATTACAGGATCTTTTTGTCCAATCAGAGGCCATCGTGGTTAGACACAGAAACCAAAGACTCCTGTCATGAATGTGGAGATGTATCTAACTGTGTCTCAAACACAGGAATGCAAATAATCATGAATTATGTAACGGAGTGAAAGCATTCCAAAACATTATGTATAAACCGATGAAGAATGAATCCCTGGTGTTCTCTCTTCTCAGCGGTGATTTCGTGGCGGGGGGCTGTTGGCCCTCGTAGAATGGACCCTGCACACGCCGGAGGGGACATGTCACCTTTGTACGTGCCAAGAAAGAGAAAGTCTGCACAGTCACAGCCTAAAAGTGGAGTGCCGTGTCCAGGTAAAGGGAAAAAACCGACGTGTTCGCATCGGTACCAGCAGTAGTGCGGCTGACGTTGTTGTTGTCGCTAAAATCAAGTTCATCTCTCCAACAGTTGTTCAGCGAATGCCGGAAAGAACCTGTGATCTAAATTCTGTCGGATATCCCAAGGTGAGGATCGGCTCACCTGCTGCACACTGCTGTTGATTCTGTCTTGTGGTTGTCATAGTTTTGTGCTTGAATGTTTCAGAATGACGAGTCTCAAGCCCAGGATGCTCTAAAGATGAAGAGGACTTATGGTAGAAAGAGGTAACACACACCTGTTGTGCACACACTGCAGTATGAGCATGAACGTATCGTTCACTGTCTCTCGGACATGTAAATATTGTCCTTTTTCTATCAGGTATGAGGACCTCCAGAGCGTTTCCATAGGAACAGTAGATTACCCAACCACCAGCTGCTCTGTGATGTCATCGGGTGGCCTGGCCAACGGGGCAGACCCAGGGTCCATGGCGCCACCTACTGCACGGCTGCCTCCGAGACTGGTGGCGAAGGATGTGTGGCCTCAAAGCCCAGAGGCCAGCAGGGAGCAGGCCCAGCCTCAGGACCAGAGCTGGACCTCCGGCAGGGACAGAGGCCCCGACACCTGGGCCCCAGGTAGAGACCGACCGCAGGAGCAGGTCTGGAGCTCTGGTAGAGACAGAGCGGGACACTCCAGTCAGGACCAGACGTGGATTCCAGGCAGGGACAGGACGCACGCCGGGCCGGACCAGGCCTGGATGACAGGCCGGGACCGAGGGCCTGAACAGGGCTGGGCAGCTGGTAGAGACAGAGGCCAGGATCAGGCCTGGAACGCAGGCAGGGATCCAGGCAGAGATCGGGCCTCAGCAGGGCCGGAGCAGGCGTGGGGAACTGGCCGAAGCCAAGACCAAACCTGGAGCAACACGAGCCGGGACAGAGGGCATGTCTGGAGACCCGGTGCGTCCTCATACAGATTAGTAGACTTTAAGATATGTTTTGGAGACTGACTTTTATTCTGCATGTGTTTCTTTGAAGACTTGAACATGAAGAAAGTCCAGAGAGTTGAGATGGAGCGCAGCCCGCCTGTTAATAACTTACCACAGCCGCCAGAGGGCAGAGACTCTTGTAAGTTACAGTCTGATCTGAGGTCAGAATTTAATTTCAGTGATGGCACCATGACTTCATCGTTTAAACCGACAGTGTTATGAACCGACAAACTACCACAGTAAGTGTCACTGAGATGAAATGATCTTCCTGTAATGTTTTTGACTAATGGATGAGGAGACCAGAGGGAACGTGTTTGGTGTAAAGTCGTCTCTTGATGTCTAGAGCATAATGAGAACAATCAGTTTGCAGGTGTATCATATATGATGAAAATATTTCAGGTTCAGATGCAGCCAGTATTGGTGAGGTCTCGACGGTCCAATCCAACGAGGAGCAGAAACCCCTCGTCGCCTCCTCCAAGAAGGAGCCTCCTACCTACCCTCCAGGTGAGACTGCGTGTTCGTGTGTGTGTTGATTGGCTGACTCACATCAGCACAGAAATGTAGAAGAGTTAAGTTTAGACAATCAAATCATTAGATTAACATAAACATAAATAAAATATTTTTTATTCGTTGACCTCCACCAGGGAGTCAAGAGGAGCGTTGGCAGCTCCAGATTGTGGCCAAAGGCAGAGTCACGTGTCCAAAATGTAAAAGTGTGAGCAGGAAGACAGTGGAGGGGCTGAAGAAACACATGGAGAACTGCAGACTGGTGAGCGCTCACTGTTTGAAAACTCTTCACTTTATAATGTATACGCTGTACTAATCAGCACATATGACGTAACTTTGTCATGTGCAGCAACCTTTCACCTGTCAACACTGTGGCAAGCAGCTGAAGTCTTCAACGGGGATGAAGTATCACATCATGGCTGACCACAGCCACCTGGTAAGACCGTTCAGCCGTTCATGGACGTATTGTCCAGCTCACATCGAAGCTCACAGTGTTCTGACCCTTTCAGCCCTCAGCTGAAGACGCCAAGGACCTGGATGACCGGGTCATCAAAGACAAACTGCGTAAAATCCTGAAGAGACTGGGCAAATTAAAATGCTCTAAAGAGGTAAAGCATCTTCGTTTAAGACAGGAGGTTTGTTAGAATAAGAAACTTGAGGTAAAACATATTTTTTCTTGCCTTTTCAGGGCTGTACCGCTGCCTTCACCAGCATCATGGGCTACGTGTACCACATGAAGAAGTGTGGGAAGGAGGAGTCCGAGCTGGAGAAGATGCTGCTGAATTGCTCTCACTGTGGGAAAACCTACAAGTCCAAGGCCGGTCTGGAGTACCACCTGAAATCAGAGCACGCTCCTGTGAGTCATGTGTCAAAATTCAGCACGCGAACATGCTTTTTCATTTAAAGACATCAATATCATACCGTTTAAATATTTGTTAGACGCCCCAGAAAAGCGAGGAAGACGAGGCGTTGAAGGCCCAGAGGGAAGCCAACCCGGAGAGGACGCCCAGCGGCCGGGTGCAGCGAGCGTCGGCCCAGGTGGCGAACTTCCACCTGGCTGAGATCGCCAACAACGAGCTGCCGAAAGACTGGCCCAAGAGGAAGTTTCAGTCAGACCTGGTGCCAGACGACAAAAAGGCACGAGAAGATTTTAATATTTGTTTATACAACGGAAAACGTTTCTACCATCACACGTTCATTGACCTCTCCTGGTTCATGCTGTCCTTTCCAGTTGAAATACGCCCGACCAGGCCTGCCTGCCTTCAGCCAGGAGGTGCTGAGGAAGTGGAAGAATGAGGTGAAGCTGCAGAGGAAAGTCCAGTGTCCCAACCAGGTAGGAAACAACACCACCCTCGACTCTGCAACTCTGAATTCAGCTGGAGTTTAATGTTTATTATTTCTGATTTATGATCACTGCTGTGTGTGATGCCTGAAATTAATACATTTGTTTAAGTTTTATCAATAATTTTAACTTTTTTAATTCAGTTCTATCAGTATTAGTCAGATTTAGTCCTTTTATTTTGGATTTTTGATGGCATTTCTATTTCAAATGAAGTTTTTTCCTTCACAGAACTAACTTCATTTTAGCGCTGTAACTAATGATTTATTTTTCTCGATTAATCGGTTTGTTGTTTGTCCATAAAATGTTGAAAATGTTGATGGCTGTGAGTCAAAGTGACAATCGCAAATGTCTTATTCTGTCCACATATGAGAGACATCCAGCTAACTGACTGACGAAAACAGGAGCTGAATGGACATTGATTAATTAAATCTCTACTTCATCGTGCCTTCCTCAGGGTTGCGGCTGCACCTACACCAGCGTGTCCGGACTGAAGGCTCATCTGGGACTCTGCACGAGGGCGAGTCCAGCTTTTCTCCTTTTCCTCAGATACAGTCCACTGAACATACAAGAACTGTCCCTTAAACTGGGATTACAACATAAAACAATCGTTTCGTGACTCGTTTGTTTCCTTCGTTCTCATCTCAGGGCGACTTCGAGGCTGGAAAATACCGATGTCTGATCTGCAATAAAGAGTTCAACTCTGAAAGTGGAGTGAAATACCACATCAACTCTGTCCATTCACAGGTAACAAATGTCTTTAAAGTCCCCGTGAAGTCACTGACACTGACTCAAAGTCATGTTTTCAGTATTTTCAGGTATTCTTTGTGGTATTTTAGAGTTTGTCATTTCCTAAAAAACAAAAAAAGTTGTTGATGTCATCCTACACTCGGGGTTGTGTACTAAATTACAGAGTTTGATGGACAGATAGCTTTAGCCTAATCACTAATTTACTGCTGTTAACTGAACCCTGTTCACTGGAAGGGAGACGACACATCCCTCCCTGTCTGCCTGTATTTACAGGAAACTCATAAATGTGCAGAAGCAAATAGGACAAATGGGGAGTTGTACTTGATCTCTTTGTGTTACTGTACGCAGACGACATACTATTGTATCACAACACGTCTTTAAAGACTTCCGTGTCTTCTGTTTCCTCTCCTCGTCTCTCAGGACTGGTTCGTGACAAACAAAAAGGCCTCAAAGAAGTTTGAGAAGTTCCTCAAAAACCAACCCAAGGAGTTTGTCCGTAACATGGACAAGCAGATCGTGGATCAGTACCACCATAATCACCTCCAGCATCATCAGCAGCATCACCACCAACACCACCACCACCACCACCACCACCATCAGCAGCAGCAGCAGCATCATCATCAGTTCCAGCACCAAACCCTGCAGCACCCTCTGCAACCACTGCATCACCTCCAGCACCAAACCCAGTTCCTCCATTCAGAGCACCAGAACCTCCCCCCACAGGTGGACACACAGCTCCAGCAGCCGATGCTCCACTACACCCCTTTAGAACCTCCGCCCGGGCCGACGTGGGTGGATATGGACCGGAGAGGAGCTATGCTGAGTCCAGAGCAGGCTCCGATCGAGATGGATTTGGCCGACGTAGAAAAACCCGCAGAGGACAACAGCGGGATGGTGGAGGAGAAAAGGAGAGAGAGGGGGGAGAGAGGAGGAGAGAGGGGGAAGGCTGATGGGAAACGGAAGGATTGCTTTGCTTTCGGTGGAGGTGGAGGTGGAGGTGGAGGTGGTAGCGGCAGCAATACCGGCAGCTCATCCAGTGAATCGGAGGTGGAGCAGCAGGACAGGCAGAGACAGATCGACCAGTGGAACCTGAAAAGGCCGAGCATCATGGAGCCCCACCCGGACGCTGGGAAGCGACAGAGGAACACTTAAAAAGACCCGAAAAAACGTCGTGCATCACCTGTCGAGGTGATTTTAACAGAGGTAGAGAAAGATAACGCAGAGTGTCCGTCCGTACTTTATTAGCCGCGACCAAGAAGAACAGAGACAGGTGAGCAGGCAGCTGATCGCAGAGCTACACCTTGTGATTTTCAACGAAGAGAAAGGCGACGATGCGTACGTCGAAAGAAGTTCACTGTGTCGGCGCGGACACGAGACGACACACGCTTCAGATTTAGAGTGTCTGTCTTGAAATGGTTGTCGTTGTATAGCCTTGAGAAATGTAGTGTACCGTTTATCTGTGTTTCTCTGTGACATCCTTCCCACCAACTTTGAATGTGTCTTATTCCTTTCAAACGTTTGACAAATTCATGTTTTAACTTTAAGAGAGGATGCCGCAGCGTGATATTCTGTTAGACTCGTGCGGTCTCTCTCTGAAAAGATTTTGTGCCTCTAAAGTATGATCTGTATAACTTCATACGACTTCCCATCACTTCCACTCACCGCTGATTGGGCTAAAATAATGTCGGATGTTTGACTTTTTCTGGTGACGTTCAAGAGGAAAGTTCTCCCTTCCTGCACTGTGCGGTTTGGACGACGTTTCATGAATGCGGCTTGGTTTATGGTTAGCGTCGAGCTGCGATGCCTCGAGCCATGTCTGCTGGCAGCTTGTGGTAACATGAGAGGATCCGTGTGGTGGAACAGGCGAATCACATTTGAGCAGTTAAAGTGAAGTTTTCAGGAACTCACGCTTAAATTTCTGAAATGAGAAGCTCCGTATCACTCTCGTGAAGTTCAGAACAGTTCGTCCATCCCACCAGTCTTCGTCTTCGGCTGGTTGGCAGCCTCACTGTGATTTTTTTCCAAGAAATAATTACAGCTTGTAACAACTCGAATCGTTGTCACATTCCTGCTGATGTAGGGCTGAACAAACGAGATAACAACATGTTAATTAGTAACCGTTTCCCCCTCCTTCCAATCTTTATGCTAAACTAAGATAATTGCCTCCAGGCTACATCTCCGAACTCCGAGTGGTATCGATCTTCTTGTCTTAAATCTTGGAAATAAAGTAAATAAATCACTTGGAATATTTCCTTTTAGTAAAGTAGCATCGTGTTGGCCTACCTCGTGATATTGTACTCTTGATGCTCACAACACCCAGTTTACAAGAAACGTAAGAGAAGAAAATATAAATGTAAAAAATGTTCTTGCAGATTAAAATTGACTCCACTGCAGATTGCAGTATTCTTTCATTTCAGTTTAAAAGTCTAATCTCGCCTCTTGCTTCTCAGTCTTCCTCAGTGGATGGAGGTTAACCAGTCGTCACACGAAGTATAACGTGTCGAGGAATCCCCACGTTTAAAAGCTCTTTAGTTTTATCAGATTTAATCATTCCATACAGGAGTAAAGCACAGAAATACGACGACTAACGTGACCGTCAACACATTGTTGAGGAAATTAACGTACTGCTGATGGCGTCGACACAAGTGAAGGGAAGCTAACACACCGAGCGTCTAACGTTCTCATTCTTCTGTTCGTTCTCCGGCGACAGACGTGTTTCTGTGCGTCTGTCTCACGGAATATTTAACCGATAGCATGTAGCATAATGTTTATGTACTCTGCATTTTGTATCTACTATAGTGACACGTGGTTATGGATGGTTTGTCCGTCATTTGTTTGTGATGTTTTAACACTATTTTGTATATTTTTTTATGACTCTGTTGCATTTATAAATGTATTTGGTTATTGTTTTTCCCGCCCCGCGCTGTCGTGGACTCTAAGATATAAGGAGAGTTGATTTATCATGGGTCAGAGAGGAGATCCCTTTAAATCTGTTGGTCTTTAACAAACTGTGTAACTGTGTAACTTTGACAAGCTGATTCTGTTTGAAGTGCTTTACCCTTCATGGCCCTCCATCAGATGCCTTTTGAAAAGAGCAGCCTCTGTTTGTTTTTTTTTAAGTTTGAAATAGAAAAAACCTCCTCGCACATGGGAAGTATTTCAAAAAGCAGGAACTCAAGTCCCTCTGAACTGAGCTTGAAGCGTCAGTCGTGCTCAGTTGAATGTGTTAAAGCCATATTCAGCCATTCTCTGAGTCTATTTTTGTTATTTTATTTTCACCTTTATTTAAGTTTCGATAGGTTGCAACCACCGATCTGTGGCTCTGGCCGTCACCGCGTTGGTAGTCCTGCTTCTTCCGCCTCCCGAATAATCTAAAAATCAGAAAAGATGTTGATCATTTGCGTACCTAAGGCGCCTGGTTGCTCAAACAAGCCACCTGTAACAGCTCCCACCTGTCAATCAAAGCGTCCACGCTCTTAATCCTGCATAACTTTAAGCCTTAATATAATGTGAACAGGTGAGTTGTATATAAATTCACCCTCAGTACAGTTGTCATGAACGGGGAAATTAGCTACAGAGACCAAAACTGTTTTTTGTACCAGGCTGTAAACATGTTTATTTCTGCTGTGAAACATGGGGACTTATGGAGACTGACTCACTTCTGGAGCCAGCCTCTTTTTTGTTTTTGTTTTTTGGCACTTCCTACACAGGCTTTACTTCCAGGCACTGGCTTGACGTCTCCTCTCTGCTGAAATACTTCCCATGTCCACCTAATGCTTGTGACCAAATCTCTATCACCGTGCATGCACTTTGAACTGTTTTACACGTGTTTTATAAAGCAGCCCGTGACTAAATATTTTTTATCAACCATTGGAAAGTGTTGATATTTGACTCATGCCAGTAAATCCAGAAACTTGTTGAGTTATCTTCAGTCCGGTCATCTGCACCTCGTCCTCCTGCTGTCACTTCACATACGGTAGCATCTCTTGATCTCAGCTCTATAATCCAGATTTAGTAAAAATATGAAGCCGCTGGGGTCTGAACTTTTGTATTTTAGTGCCAACAGACCAAAACTTTTATCAGTTTTGACCAGGAACTCTTAAGTTACCCTTGAAGCGGTCCTGACCTCCTCAAGCGGTCGATGTCTAGACTTAAAGGAGCTCTACAGTGAACTTAACAGACTTATTGTCACGTCTTGTGCCCTCACCATCACCACCCATACAGCAAATATACAGTATATATATAATCTAGGACAGATTTGGATGAAGGTTCATAGTCTTGTATCATTTCACGTAAAGAAAGCACTTCATTTTTTATTTTTTTTCCATTTTGTGGGACGATTTCTATTCAAGTGAACGCAGTTACGGCCTCAGCCAACACTTCATTTAAAAAATCTGTACATTTAATATGTTATATGACTTGTTTTCTAGAAGTTATGTGCTGCTATTTCATAGTACCAGCAGTGTTATAACCACAGATAATTAAAAGTTTAATTCATGGTCCCTCTGGTCTCTGTGTCTTCAGTAGCAATCATGTGGAGGACTTTAAAGTTCTTCAGTTGTGTCACGACTCTTGCTCGACCTTCTACTGGATGTAAAATGTGGCGTTTTGGACCACCGTGAAGAAGAGCAGGTTTTCAGGCCTCCGGGCGCAGGGGAATGCTGGAGCCGGTGTCGTGCCAGAACCCGAGCTGGGCTCAGCAGCCTTTTATGGACATGATGGCAGAGGAGAAGAGAGTGAAGAGGACGCAAACGGAGGAAGCGGAAGTGGTTGGTGAGAGCTTGGTGAAATAAAAGGCTGAAAGACAGACGCCGAGCTGGGCTGAAGTAAACTGCTGACAGCTGTAGCTGCTGTTAGCTCAGTTCGTCAGCTTGGCAGTGAGCTCACCCGTCGCTCTGAGCTCACTGCTAAGCTGACGAACTGAGTGTTTGTACCAACAGGCGTTATGGACTACCAGGAAGAAGAAGAGGAGGTAACCAGGCTCAGCAGCTTCTATGGACATAATGGCAGAGGTGAAGAGAGTGAAGAGGACGCTGACGGGGGAAGCTGAGAAGAGAAGAGAAAGGGAAGTAAAAACTTTTAGTGGTTGGTGAGAGCTTGGTGAAATAAAAGGCTGAAAGACAGACGCCGAGCTGGGCTGAAGTAAACTGCTGACAGCTGTAGCTGCTGTTAGCTCAGTTCGTCAGCTTGGCGGGGAGCTCAGAGCGACGGATACCCGTCGCTCTGAGCTCCCCGCCAAGCTGACGGACTGAGTGTTTGTACCAACAGGCGTTATGGACGACCAGGAAGAAGAAGAGGAGGTAACCAGGCTCAGCAGCCTCTATGGACATGATGGCAGAGGAGAAGAGTAAATGTGGGACTGACTTGGTGAAACAAAAGGCTGAAAGACAGACGCCGAGCTGGGCTGACTGCTGCTGGACTAGTCAGTGATATCAGCTGCTGCTGGGTCTGCTGTAATGTAATCAAAAGAAAATACTCAAGTACAGCTGAACATATTTACTACAGTGGGATTACACTCAGGCAACAAATCACAAAAATACCATTTTTTAAGGTTTTATTTGAAATGACTTGAAATTAAGTATAATACTTGTAACTTTCTGTGTTTTAGTAATAGATTTTTGGCCTGAGAAGGTGAAAGTATTCCATGGAAAATCAACTTTATTGTGAGTGCTGCCACATACATAGAACTGAAGCAATACACACGTTTTATTAAATTTTAATTATTAACTTAATTTAGAGCATTGTTTTGTGAAATCTCCTCCAACTTGCACCAAGTGCAAAAGCTCCTAACTGCATTTGTGAGACACTAGTTGGTATTGTTAACATAATAATATAGTAATACAGTCCGAAAACAGTGTATTATGTATTGGATATGCTTGACAAATAGCATTCTGCAATAAAATAAGTTTAATTTTTTTTTAGTTTTCTCAAAAAACACACAAAAAGTCACATGCATTATACTTAATTTCAAGTAATTTCAGAGTAGTTTTACTCTTTTAAATGTAATCTGTAATCCTCCTGACGTGTGTGTAGTTCCCCGTCCCGCTGATAGGGGGCGGTGTGGTCCCGGTGCCCGCACGGTAACATGGCGGTCTGATGTCAGCGGAGTGTGAGTCCCAGCAGCCTGACTCGGTGCAAACCCCGCGGGCCGATGTTCACAATCCGCCGCCTGGAGGAAGAAAAACGGCGGGCTTCACCTGCCGGGATCTGTCCGGTGATCTTCCCCGGTGTCCTTCCCGGTAGCTGACTTTGGGACTCGATCCCCCGAGTGACCGGACTCCACTGTAGCTTCTCCCGGTTTCAGGTGCGCCGCGTTTCAGCCTTCGCCACCGGAGGAGAAAGCCTCGGATCCCTTCTGGGTGAGTATTTAACGGTGTTACCCGGTCGGTCGGGTTATTCCCGGTAACGTGTGTCGGTTTGAAACAAACGGTTAACGGTCACTTTAACCGGGCACGAGCTCCACTCCAACGGCTACTTTAGCCAGTTAGCCAGTTAGCTGCCGTTAGCCCCATAGCGTGGCTATGAGCAGGATGTGTCAACAGAAGTGTTAAATAACTCTGTACTGTGTGTTTGTGTGTGTTTAAAACACATGCCGAATTAAAGAGCGGGTATAAAATATTAATAAAGTCAAGTTTCATCTCTCTGTGAGCTCTGTGCGCTTTAAAACACTGAATCAAACATTAAACTGACACTTTTCTGAATGAGGTTTGGTGAGTCAGTGTCAGACAGATATCGGTATAATGTCTGACTCTATCACGTCACGTTTCAATAACTGATTATCAATAACTGTCACAGTGTGTCAGGCTGTTTAAAGACGTTTATATTAGTGTCATTACAGGCTGTTTAATTCATACATTATGACCAGTGATGGGACGTTCGGTTCTTTTTAGGGAGTCGGATTATTCGACTCAGAAGAAGAAGAGCCGGCTCTTCTTTTTACCACTTATGTCAGGCTGTTTAAAGACATTTATATTAGTGTTACGTAGTGTCATTACAGGCTGTTTAATTCAGCCCACACTGTACTAAAGGAGGACATATTGATATTATGGGAAGTTCGATTCTTTTTAGGGAGTCGGATCATTTGACTCACCTCACCAAGAAGAGACGGCTTTTTCGGCTCCCAAACGGCTCTTCATTTTACCACTTATGTCAGGCTGTTTAAAGACAGTGTTACGTAGTGTCATTACAGGCTGTTTAATTCAGCCCACACTGTACTAAAGGAGGACATATTGATATTATGAGATATTCTGGGAAATTTGATTCTTTTTAGGGAGTCGGATTATTCGACTCAACACACCAAGAAGAGTCAGCTCTTTCGGCTCCCAAACGGCTCTTCATTTTAACACTTATATCAGGCTGTTTAAAGACAGTGTTACATAGTGTCATTACAGGCTGTTTAATTCAGCCCACACCATACTGATATTATGACCAGTGATGGGAAGTTTGGTTCTTTTTAGGGAGTCGATCATTTGACTCACCTCACCAAGAAGAGCCAGCTCTTCATTTTACCACTTATATCAGGCTGTTTAAAGACGTTTATATTAGTGTTACGTAGTGTCATTACAGGCTGTTTGATTCAGCCCACATTGTACTAAAGGAGGACATATTGATATTATGAGATATTCTGGGAAGTTTGATTCTTTTTAGGGAGTCATATCATTCGACTCTTTCAGCTCCAGAATGGCTCTTTGGCTTGTTCGCAACTGGCGCATCCCGAATTATCTGGATTAATTATCGTGGCGTGTTTGACTTAATTTCTGTTTCTTGTCTGAGCAGCCGGAGCCACACTGAGGAAGAACTTGCTCCACATGTGAGGAGGTGTCTAACGGGACACCCACAGCACAAGACACCCAATGCAGATGGATCCCATTGACTCTGGACAAGGTACCAGCTTTGTTGTTTAAAGGTCCGGTGTGTGACATTTAGCATGATCTATTAGCATGTTTCTGCAGTTGCCCAGACAGGACAAACCAAACACTAGCTCCAGATAGGAGCTTTCACAAGTTTGGCACAAGCAGCAGTTTATGTAGCCAGAAACTGCAGTTCTTCAAACGTCCACCTGAGGCTGGCTCCAGAAGTGAGTCGGTCTCCATAAGTCCCCATGTTCAAATGTCCAACTTCACAGCAGAAATAAAGATTAGATTAGATTAACCTGGAGGCAGAAGAAGCTGTACAACCAACATGATGGCGGCCAGTGCCGCATATTTCCGGCTTACTGTGTTTCAAAGTATGGTTTGTTTTAGTGCGGATGCAGCTCATGAGAATAACATTTGCTCTCCTCGCAGGGCAAGAGACGCCGACGGAGCAGTGTTGTGATTCAACACCCACCAACAATGGACGACGGCGGAAGAAAAATCCAAAATACTTTGATTATGAAACTAATGACACGTCTAATGTGCAAAGTGTCCAGCAAAAAACACCAAGAAGGAGCTCCGGAAGAAAAAGAGGGGCGGCAGCAGCTTCTAAAAGGACTCCAGCAAAAGGTGGAGAAGCTGAGAACGCTTCACCACAGGCAGAAGATGGTGAAGCAACTGGAGAAACGCCTCAGACTGATGAGAACAGCTCAAAGGAAACTCCTAAAAAGGTTGTCAGAGCCAAGAGGACACCGGCAAAAAGGACTCCTGGCAGAAAAACTCCAGCCAAAAAAACACCCGCCAAAAAAACTCCCATCGCTGACGGGGGCTTCCCAACTGAGGACGGTGGAGCTGTAGACCCCGTGCAGCAGGAAAATGGGAAGCCAAAGAGAAAGTACGTGAGGAGGCGTCCCGTACAGGAACTAGTTACAGAACCACCATGTAAGGAGGTTCAAGGGGAACCTCCGACTGAACCCGAGGAGGAGATCCAGCCCGGTGGCCGTCGCAGGAGAGGTGCTGCCAAAGCGTAAGTTACATTTACAGATTCAGACATCTGCGTGCAGTTTATCAAAGCACAATGCATTCGTACGATATAAAAAAAATGTTGTGTTTAATGTCTCCAGGGCGTTGAAGTACCTCCACCTTTTGGCAAAAGAAGTGTTCAGTCATCCCGGTGATGAGTCAGACTCCCAGGAAGGGGCCAACAGTGACGGCACCCATTCAGAACCAGGACACAAAGGTCTCAGAGATAGTAAAGGTACAGTGGAAGTCCTGCTGGAAGTCCTTCACCACTCACCACCAAGGACCAGACAAAGTCAGGTTAACTGTAGTTCTCATGGCAGGCACAGGCACAGTCAGCTCTGGAGTTTAGTGTCCCAGTGTGACGTTATAACAACGACTATCATACTGTAAAAATACATCACACCTATAAGTGAAGATCCCTACCCACTCTGACAGGAATCATTCTCCTTCACATTCCTGCAGGGCGTAGAGGTCGAAAGAGGAAACGTGCTGACTCCGATAGCGACCCTGCAGAAGATGAAGACTTTGTTCCAGATGTTGATGAAGAGGAGGCCCAGGAGATGGAAGAGGACGATGAAGAAGAAGAAGAAGGAGTGGACTCAGACACAGATTCAGACTTCGGTGGAAGAGGTTCAGCAACTTTTCATGTCAACAGGACTTATGTGAGTAGTTTGTATCTCCTTGAGTGTGTAATACAGTTCAGATCTCTGCAGGGCTGTTACTGAAAGAGGGAGAGTTAAATCCAAGTTAATCCAACCTGTTTTTTTTTTTCTCCTGCAGGCAGGCCCGAATCTCAAAACCGCCAACGGGCTCACCACCAACATCATGAAAACAGTCTGGGAGGCCACTGAGACGACCAAGAAATTGTAAGCAGCTTCACTCGCCTTGTTTTACCCACAGATATTACTGAGGAGCTGCAGGCAACACGCAGATCTGATCTCAACCAGTGCAGGCAGACGTATAACCTCGACTTGTTTTGTCACACAGTCAGATCTGTAGTGACTGGCGTTGTGTTCACGTTGTAAATCTCTGTCTTTAACAACATAACATAGAAAAACAAACTCAAACTTAGCCACACTGATGTGAAACTACTCTGTTACTAACCTGCGTGTTATTTTTAGCTCCGGTATGTGTGTTTGTGACGTGTTTCGATGTGTGTGTTTTTCAGCCGCGAGGAGCACTACAGCAGCTGGGTGTTCCCAGAGTGGGTCCCCTCCACCAGTGACTGGCACCCTGTACCACAAAGGTATTCTCAAATAGAAGTCTAGTTTAAAGGTTTATCTTCTGCACTTTAAAGGTGCTTTATAAATAAACTTAAAGGTCCGGTGCATGTCGGATTTAGCACCACCTAGTGGTGAACAGACATATTGCAGCCCCCTCCCGAGCATGTAGCGAGCGGCAACCTTCCGTAGCTCAAAACTGCAGTTCCTCTAACGTCCACTTGAGGCTGGCTCCAGAAGTGAGTCAGTCTCCATAAGTCCCCATGTTCAAATGTCCAACTTCACAGCAGAAATAAACATGTTTACAGCCTGGTACAAAAAACAGTTTTGGTCTCTGTAGCTAATTTCCCCGTTCATGACAACTGTACTGAGGGTGAATTTATATACAACTCACCTGTTCAGGTGTTATTCAGCCCACCGTAGATCAGCCGATGATCCACGTCTTTGCTGATATTTAGATTAACCTGGAGGCAGAAAGTTCAAGTTCAAGTCGGCTTTATTGTCAATACTGCAATATGTACAAGACATACAGAGAATTGAAATTGCATTTCTCTCTGTCCAACAGCACAAACATGAAATATAAAATACAAAATATAAGTGAAGATGTAAAAGTATATATAAAATAAAAATATGAAATTAAAATAAAATAAGATAAGAATATATATACAATATATACAAGCTAAAAGACATCCGGGAATAGAAAAGTCTGGAGATATAAATAGTATGAACCGTATAAGCAGAATTATCAATATAAATATAAGTATGGCAGTATGATATAAATATAAATATAAATATAAATATAAATATAAATATAAATAAAGCACTATGGTAGAATTTTAAATTGACAGAAGAAGCTGTACAACCAACATGGTGTCAGACAGACTCTGTGGAAGAGGACTCACTCACTCATGAATATTATATCACATTTCTGCTGAATTCTGCCAGTAAATCTTCCGAACGTATGTTACACACTGAGACATCTAACTTCGGGAAGCCGTTTCAACACTGACAACCTGAATGTGGTTATTTCCTCTGAGACATGATCATTTCATCACATACATCATACAAGCACAGTGATGTGTCTGACCTGGAAACTAACTAGTTAGTTTTTTCTTCAGTGATTTGGAGAGATACCTGCCTCAGGAGGTTCAGTCAGCTGCTTTCAAAGTGTCCCGAGAAGGCCTCAGTCAGGAGGAGACGCCTCTGCAAAGACTCGACAGGTCAGACCGAACATCCGAACTTTTAACTGTGTGTAATAAAAACAAAATTAATTACTTTAAAATGTGTTTGTTTTAGTCATTTCACATTCTGTTATGCTAATACCAAATTTCTCGTTGATTCTTTGTCAAGACACCAGAGAATCGTTTTCATACTTCACAGCGATGCATTTATCTTTCAGAAGTTATCTCTGTGTCTGTACCTGTGCAGGTTCTCAGCAGAGCCCGCTCACTCCGATCGCTGGGACATGTTGCTGTTCGCAGGAGGACCGGTCTGGGCCATGGAGTGGTGTCCCACGCCCGACGGTGCTCCGGCGTCACAGCACATAGCTTTGGCCTGCCACCGAGGGATGGACGACCAGCACCAAGTCAACAAGACGTACACGGGACAGGGACTGGTTCAGCTGTGGGACGTGGGCAAGCTGGAGTACAACAGCAGGTACGGCCAAGGAGGACACATCAATGCATTGGTTCCCCTGCTGATCTGTCTCATGCTGTCTCTCTCTCTGCCTCTGCAGACCGGACTCCCTGCCAGCTTTGGCCTATGGCTTAGCCCAGGACAAAGGCTTCATCTGGCACCTGAAGTGGTGTCCTGCAGGCGGCTGGGAGCCTCCGAGCTGTGACAGAAAGGTGAGGCGCTGGTGCCAACACGAGTTCTTGAAAGATAGAATATTTCTATTTGGCTTCAGCTGATACTTTGTGATCCTCACCCCCAAAGGCTCCTTTCCTGCCCAGATTGGGTCTTCTGGCAGTTGCCACCTCCACCTGTGTGGTCACCATTTACAGCCTGCCCCACCCTGATGCTCTGCACTCCAGCAAGACGCCAGCTAACCGCGGTAAGCACACATATATACCGAGAACACGAGGTGTGTCCCATGTTCAGCAGAGGGCAGTGTTGCCTTTCTAAAGCTAAAGCTTCCACACAGGACTGCAGCAGAGCAGCGCCTCACCGATGGCTTTTGGATCATAGCAGGATGTAAAAATGAACAGCTCGACTGTGGATTCGGTCACGTCTTGCTAAACTCCAGCCAGCTGCTGATTTTGACATCAGCTCTGCTGCAGTGCAACAAAAAAAAAAAGAAGAAACCCTTTAACGTGTTGCTGTATCCGTTCAGGCGTGAGCTTCCACCCACGTTCTGAGTGCTAGAAGGCGAGAATAGAGGTTGAGGATAAGGATTTGAGCGGGTAGCACAGTCGCAGCCCTGCGATGATTCGGTTTAACGTGGATCCATCTGGTGACTCAGACATTTTGGAGTTCCAGTGATCGGTTACTGCAAATTTAACCCGTGAGAGATGATGGAGAAATCAGGAAAGTCGAGCTGAAACCAGCAGGACCTCGTGGTTTGTGTGTAGGGCTAAATGTAAAATATAATTCCAGCTATATTTCTACACATTGTTCACTGATTATCACGTCGACTCTCCCTGTGGTGTCCAACGACTCACACAGTTTGTGATAGAGAGCCAAAGGCTCCAGATAACCTCCATAGCGAGTGCACCGTCACCGTTAGGGAGTGGTTAAGGTGGTTAGGAAATGTTTGAGGATATCCAACGTGTGTGCTCAGTCTGAGATTAGGCGGTCAGGGTTAGACATAATAAAATATCTGCAGGCCACACTGGTGGAGTTATAGAAGCGTGTTCACACAGATTATCACAACCACACTGTCCAAATATGTCAAAAATCAGTTAATCTGCAGATTATTTTCTCCAAAAAACGATTCATCCTGATCTAAAAATAGCAATCATAACTTCTTAAAGTCAGCCGACAACCTGATTTTAAACCTCAGAGCTGGAGCTGACGAATATTTGACGTTATAGACGGTAAAAATGAAACTAAACTTCCTGTAAATTAACTAATGACTTCAGTTTTTTTAGCTCCTCGTCTCATTAGAATGATTTCAGGCTACACGCGTTCATACTCAACAGTGAGTGTGTTATCAATCATACAGCGCCGTATCTGTCAGATCAGACACGGACGTCGTGAAGACCCTGTGAATATTTAGTGCTCGAGGTGTTTATCAAACTGTGTGATGGAGCTCCAACAAACACACAGACACACACTCCAGGAGTGTGTGAGTACATGCTGACGTTATAGATGCTGCAGCCTGTGGTCTGGTCCATTCAGATCACTGCGCCAGCCGCCTCCGGCGCTCTGCTGATATAAGACTGTATGAACGAGATTAATGTGGAGATTATCTGCCACATCCATCATGCACAGGAACGTGTGTGTGTGTGTGTGTGTGTGTGTGTGTGTGTCTGTGTGTCTGTGTGTGTGTGTGTGTCCAGTGTCTGTGGAGGCTAATCTTGTTGAACACCACACCAGTCTAAGATCATAGCATTACAGCACACACCTTTAAAAAATAAACGCTCACACACTTTGCATTATATCACAGTCGACACGTCCCATTAAAGGGATAGTTCAGATTTATTGAAGCGCTCATCCACAGACAGAAGAGCGACAGCACGGACACTAAGCAATGCACACCAGATGATTATTTTTTTGGCTGTCCGATGTGGGATTCGAACCTGCCAGCTGCAGCGAGGACTATAGCCTCCACACAAGGGGCGGCCGCTCAACCCACTACGCTACCGACCGCCCCTATTTAGAATATTTCTGATGGGAAACTGAAGTCTTTATATCGATCTATGCTCTCTTCAGATCCAGCAGACTCCATTGGTAAAAACAGTAGTTTCACCTTGCAGGACACAGAAGCTGCTGCCTCAGTTTGTTAGTTTGCATTTTTGTGTGACGGCGAGGTAAAGCAGTGTAAATATTCAAAATGTAGTGTCCCCTAATACAGAATATTTAGAATATTTTCAGCCTGATATCGCCTGTTCAAACCCAGCAGTGACATCCCGGACACAGGAAAACCAAAAGCAACAGACACCCAAACAACCGGAGCTGTGTTGCGCAGCATGTCTTCATGACGGTTGGCAGATATTTGTGTTTGTATGGTGATGATGATAATCAGCTCCATTCTTCATATAAATCTATTTATCACACCCGCACGGGGTGACATAGGCAAACACACAGCTGCCTTTACTTTGATTTAACAACAGCACCATTCTGAGGAGCCCATGCACAGTCATCCATGTGTTAATATTGAAATGAAATACAGCGGGAGACTCTACTGTAATACACTTGGCTTCGTTTTACAATTAAGAAAAAATCTCCAGCTCGGTTCGGACATAAAAAGTCACATAAAATCTGACATTTCCATTCTTTTATTTTTCCTTTTCCTCCGTCGCTTCACGGCCGCTGCTTTCCATTTTATTTTGTAGTTACGGGTCATTGGGTCCAGTTTCCAAAGAGCTACTCCATCAGCCCCCTGCTTCCAAACATAGGTTATAGTTATTGGATAGAAAGGTTGCAGAGCGCTCACATTTGAAGATACTGAAGACACACACACACACACACACACACACACACACTTATATATGACTGCAAAGAGAGAGACTTATTCTTATTCTTGGACATGGACACGATCATAGCCATGATTTTTGAAAATACTGAAGTTCTGAGTGAAAGTTTGATCAACACACCTGAGGAAAAAAGCCCAAAATGTCTTTAATTATTTCAGACAGTGGATGCATTTCAGTCTCCGACTCTCCTGATAGTTTTGATGGTCTTGGAGACCCCTGATGTTTCCTCAAGCACCCTCGCCAGGCCAAAAAATCTGATGGCATGCATATGGTGTTGTTGGTCTTCTTCTGGTCTTTCAAAGCCAACAGAACCACCCTGTCACGGCAGTCATCTGTTTTCTTTTCTGCCACGATAGCTGCCTGACTTCTAATTCCCAAAAACAGGTCCACATTTTCATTTATGTAGTGAAATATCTTTACGAGTTAGATCGGTACAAACTCTGGAACAGACGTTGATGTATGGAAGAATGATCCATTCTTTATTCAAGAGCGTAGATGTTCAGTTTGAGAGCATGATTCCTCCTCGTGCTCACATTTTATTATTCTTGGACACAAACATTTCGCTTGCAGTCAAACATGTCCTGTGCACGCTCAGATCTGAAGTCTGCGCTCTCAGAACAAGCACGTCCTCTCAGGTTGAGGCGTCTGCTCAGACTGAATGATGTTTCACCAGCCAATAGGGCGACAGCGTGTGAGTGTGGCCCAATCTTGGGTGTGCGCCAACAGAAGGTCCAAATTTCAATTGTTCCAATAGTTTTATGAACAAATTCCTTTTTAAAAATGTAATTGTGTGACCTTACACAGCCATAAAAAGTCTTATAATAAAAGCTGGTGTCGTCCGGCAGGAAGACATTGTGGTATTAGTCTTATCTCAATGCATGTTAAAACGCAGACAATACAACAAACCGCTGCATCAGATGCATCTAACAGGATATTTTGTTTAACTTTTATGTAACTTTTACAAAATGTTTTCTTATTTTTTGACTCGTCGTCTACTCTAAATTTAAATTTCTGTTTAATCAGCTGTAAAACTGTGTCGGCTGCATCAAGCAGCATAAATCAGACCGAGCCGGACACGGAGACATCATAGACAGCCTGGTCAAAATCAAATCAAAATGAAACGCCCTGTGAAGATTCCTGATCTTAAAAACAGAAACGATATGAGACAATTTAACATGGTAGAAACAGAGAAAACGTGACTGAATCAGAGCGGGTTAACAGGGACGTTGCACATGCGACGTCACGGAGCTCTTCATGGTGATGTCATGGCGTTCGTCTGCTCCATCAATCAACTTTTAGTCTCGTCAGCTGACAGCAGCTCCCCTCACGTGAACTTTGACCCCACCAACTTGAAGCAGTTCACGTGAGCGTAATCGTTTCTGTGGACTTTGAACCAATAACTCGCAAACACTCTGCCGTCGTGTGTGTGTGTAATTCTGAAATGCTGATTTTAGGAGTTTATTTCGTGGGCGGTTTAAAAAAAAAAAAAAACAATCATCAGCTCAAACTGTTCTGAGAGAGCTGACGGGGAAATGTGTTGTAGTCCTGGTGGGGGAGGGACGGAGACGGTAGATTTAACCGAGTGGAAAATAAACGATGACGAGCGCTAACTGAATGCAGACTTACACGATCCACGAGTTCAGTATCAGCTGAAAGGTTAAAGGTGAAATTGGCTTGGAGAGGGTTAAACTGAGTGTGTGTCTATCTATCCCGGCCTCTCTCTCTCTCCGTCAGCCCGGTGCTGTTTGCGACAGATAATTATAAATAGCTTTTGTCTGTCCGGTCTCCAGAATGAATGAGCGAGTGAATGAGGAGAGGAGGCTGTTAAAGCTGCAGAATTGGAGGGCGGAGGAGGGGTTGGAGGGGTGGAGGCGACGCATGGCGAGGGGATAAAAAGAAAAAAGACAAAGGGGGGAGTAGTGAACGCACATAATTTACAGCGCCGTTCCCCATCAGACAAGGATCTATAATTGAAATGACAAAGAAGATGCATCACCGAGCCGGTTGTTAGTGTTGGAAGCTATGAATTTTAGGTCTAGTAGCTGACACCTCGTGTATCCCTGCTCTGTCAATCATCGAGGACTTAGTCAGGATTGGGCGGGGAAGGAGTTGGAGGGGTGGGAAAGGGGTTCACAGGAAGTGTGTGTTGTGTTCCTCTCTCACAACGGACGATGGAGGCTAATTAGCATCATCAGTTATACCAGACTGTTCGCCACGAGCAAACACTCGTCGTTACACTTCATCCGAGTTACACTTCATGTGGCTGCTGCGTGTTAAACGTGGAGAATAGTGGAAAAAATAAGTCTCAGAAGACAGAAGGTCGTCAATAAAACATCATTATAATAATTCCGTAGAAACAAAACCTGAAATCTGCAGTCAGTTTCTGTTGACTCGTATCAAAGCCGAGCAGCTCCAGACCTCGGGAAGACTCAGCTCAGGGTTTCTGAAGCCTTGCTGGATGAGCTCGGGTTCACTTAGGGTCTGAACATTGGCCTGGACTTGATTTAAGACCTAACAGGCTTATATAAAAGTATGAGTGTGTGTTTTTCTGAGGCTGAGGTGAGTTGATGGAAGGTGTGGAGGAGTGAGGAGGACACTGTATTGATCTGAACCGAAGGAGGAGAGGAAACTAATGGTGGGGAACAGTCTGACGCCTTCTCTCTCTCTCTTTGTTATTGGATTTTACATCTATTAAACACAACAGTGATTGTCAAGGCAGGCATGGCAGAATTACTTCTAAAGTGGTGCTTAACATCAGGTCGTTTTTAACCACGCCGAGGGGGGAAGGGGCTCGACAGATGGCGATATCAGTCAGTCCATTGGTCGATCCGTCCAACACTTCAGTCCCGAGTGTCTCATCTCGTCAACTATTAAGATAGATCTCTGCAAAACTTGATGTTGTATGAAATGTAGCTTTGGATAACTTAATGGAACCTCGGACGTCACATCTAGCGCCATCAACGGGTCAAAGAGTTATAGCTGTACATGTTAGCTTGGTGTGGTCACAGGTAGTTTATGATGGATGTGGTTATAAGTACAACAGACTGGAACCTTCTCCTGAATACTGAGGCAAAAGTATGCTCAGCCCTCTCCACCAGTCCTACATCCTTGCTCTAATGGTAAACGTTTAATGCTAAATGTGAACATGTTACAACCAACCAACCAACCTATCAACCAACCAACCTATCAACCAACCAACCTATCAACCAACCAACCAACCAACCAACTAACCATTCAGCCAACCAACCAACCAACCTATCAACCAACCAACCTATCAACCAACCAACCAACTAACCAATCAGCCAACCAACCAACCAACCAACCAACCAACCTATCAACCAACCAACCAATCAGCCAACCAACCAACCAACCAACTAACCAATCAGCCAACCAACCAACCAACCAACCTATCAACCAACCAACCTATTAACCAACCAACCTATTAACCAACCAACCTATTAACCAACCAACCTATCAACCAACCTATCAACCAACCTATCAACCAACCAACCTATCAACCAACCTATCAACCAGCCAACCAACCAGACTTTATTTATACACAATAACACCCCAACCACCCCACACTATTATAATCAAAAGCACAACATAAAGTGTGGAAGTGCCATCACATCATCTTGCAGTGAGGAAACCCCAGAGGCAGGTTAACAATGAACAAATAATGAAATAAAATAAATGCAAATAAAAAAATAAAACCCATGCTAACCTTTGCATAGCCTACTGAGGTAAAACTGTTGACTGCTGCACAAGTTTACGTTCAACGTGAGATTCTAGCTGCTAAAAATGTTTATTATGCTCACCAGTCGTGTTTCCATAAAAGTATTTTAATGTGTCACATTTAAAATGTTTGATTCAATGTTGACTCAGTTTCACCCTCTTCTAGTTTTCTGACTGTAGAATTGGAGCCACCAACACCTATATATATATATATAATATATATATATATTATATAAATATATATATATCAGATGGAAACACTATTGGATAAATTCCAGTGTTTGTTTTTTATTATTACGAATAAACACTAAATCAAGTGTGATTTATGTTTCTCTCTGCAGGAAAATCAAGCCAACCATCAATATTCCAGGTAGGGTCTTTATAATTTAATCTCATGCTGTCTTAATCTTCTTTACTGACGTTGTTAAATTCTGCCTACTGACAAATTAGGTTATGAAATACCTAATGTGTGCGTTCAATTGATGAAATTAATTGATGAAAATATTACTGTCTGTTTATCCCTCGGTCTTGTCTGCAGGCAGAAGGAGTGTTAACGCTGAAGCTGGGCTCCTTCAAAGCCCCTCGCAATGAAAGTAGTGGACAAGTTCTGTCTATGGACTGGCTGCCTGAAAAACCACACAATATAATAGCTATTGGATTCTATGATGGTATGCATTGATTCCTCTGAGATGTTTTTGATTAATTGGTCGAGAGTTTGAAAGACCAAACAAATGTTCAGGTTCATCTGTAAACATCTTTACAATGATTCTTACACATAGCACAGACATCCTTCTTCTTTGTGTTTGTGCTGTAGTTGTGCATGTTACATTCCTGCTTTTTTTTTTTTCTTCCAGGTGTTGTAGGTCTGTGGGATCTGGCCACAAAGTCTGCACTCTTGCGAGTACGAGAGCCGGACAAGTCACTCAGCCTGCTGCCCTATCGATGCCTCCTGGCTCACGACCACGCTGTCCGGGCCCTGGCCTTCTGTCCCGCCTCCAGGTAGACACTTTGACCCCGATCTCACCTGTATGAGCATAAGTAAAGGACAGTACAAAGAAGCAAACAAAAAAAAACAGCAGGCCAGTTTGAATACATGCTGCTTTTTAAAGGCTACGACAGAGGCAGTACGTCTACAGGAAGAAGTGTAACTGTTGTTCAAGGTACGCCGACTGATTTCTAGTAGACTTTACAGCATGGACGGACTCAGTACACTGATAAGGAAATCGATCTTCTCTCTGTTTAACTGCAGAAAGTTTTAATCGTCTTAATAACAGTCAGACCGCTTGGCAAAACAGTTTTTTTAGACTGATCAGTCTTAGACGTACAATCGAATATCAACAGCATAACGAAGATAAGCGATAACTCTTAAATGCGCTAATAAAGTAACCCAATAATTAATGATACATTTCACAGATATAAAGGACAATTTTTCACCTTCATCTGTGTAAGTGTAAGATACCTTTTTATAAGTTTGATGAAAGACATTCAACGCCTACAAGTCCAGATAAAATATTGTGACTTCAGAATCAAGATCATTTATCTTGCGACTACTCAGGTTGTCACTGCGTGATGCAGAATTTGCATTGATGAATAGTGTGTGCTTATGAGAGTAATGACAAGTGTAAATGCTGCAGTACGTGGCCATCTTAATCTGTCACACAGGGATGAAGCGGTAAATCTGCAAAGTGGGAAAAATAGTGGATCAAGAGCATCTGTTGTCGTTTAAACGGCTTTGAAAATGATTCAGATGGCTGGATAGTGGTTGTTCACACAAATCAAGTTTGTGTAACCCGAAATCATAAAGACGGTTTCAGTTTTATATGAAAACTTGCAGGACTTTCTGATTGCTTGTTTAAGTTTTTTCTACATCCACTTGGCAGTTTTTATTCACAGCCAATTAAAAAGTGGGTTAAAGGCAGCTCTGGGACTTGAAGTCAGTGGCAGCACAATAAATCTTGGACAGCAGTTGTTGTGCTGAAGTTTGGCAGAAAAGCCTTTGCTCCAGCGTATTTAGGCACTAATTCAAAATGTAGGGTACAAGGCCGGACATGCAGCCGTGTCCTATATAAGCTATCGCCATTCAGATGAGGTAACCTCACTTATCTCTCTGCTCGTCAACATCCACTGACCTTCAGGCTGCAGCCGCTCTGAGCTCAGGTGACCCTGAGTAAGATCGTCCCTAAATTATTTTGAAGTTATCTGGCTTCAGGCCTTCAGAGGATACAGAGCAGGAGTACTGAAAGAGGAAAATAAAGCACAAATATTTAGAAAGAGCAACATTCATTCATTCATTCATGCTATTTGTTTCTTATGGAGGTTTTTGTCATCCTTTATTTGGTGTGATAAATACCTGAAAATAATGAACAAGCTGCAGATATTTGATTGCTTTTTGGGAGACACCTGTAAAGACAAAAATCCTTGAATTTTTTTGGATATTATAAGATGAAAACAAGCAGTTGTAGAAACACAAATACATGCTTCGTTCACCTGATGAACCATCTTTGGTTGAGCATAATTTCGTCTTGCAGAGAGCACGCATTTATTGTGGCCTGCCAGGGAATTAACATCAATTAGCGACCACTGATGTGATCCATCACAGGAATCCTGAAAGTTTTGTACACGTAGCTTTGCTGATAATCAGCAGGCAGGAGAAATAACACAGAGTACAAGAAATATCTAATTTAACCAGCTTTATTTGACCTGATTGGATTCCTGGATCGACCCTTGTACCCGTCCTCAGGATCAGCTCAGCAGAGTGAATACTCACTTGAGTACTTTGCCTTTTACACAATGAGTTGCTTGCCTTTCGTGGCACTTGGAGGTTACATTACATCATAAAAAAATATCAATACGATCGAAAACATACAAGTGACAAACAACAAATAAATAAAAAATATCATTACCATCAACAAATATACAACTGGGCAGCGATTAAATAAAACAGTCGATCTCATAAGATGTAGCTGATACAATTACAGTGAGTCAGTTTAAAAAGAAATAGTTTTAAAATCTGTGCAGTATACTGTGGTCTGCGTTGTTATTTTGAGCTGGTGGTAGCATGTGTAGATTGAACAGAAAGGGACCGAGGATGGATCCCTGTGGAACTCCACATGTAATTTTTGACATGTATAAACTAAACGACTAGTGTGGTTTATGTTTTCTTAGGACTTTTATCAGTAGACAGGGTAGCTCACCCAGTACGGGCATGCACCCCATATACAAACAGTAATAATACGATTATAGGAACATTATTATAGTATTTTAAACAAGTGCCTCCATGCAGTTACTTGGTCACCCCATATGAGATTGTTTGTACGAGCCCAATACCAAACTACAGGGGTAAAATACACGCTTAAATTCAGCTAAAGTACTCCTAACTTTCTCTGTGACACATACTGTGTATAACTATGACACAGAAGTGAACACTAAACTGTCCAATATTAGATGTGTGATGAAAGGTCATAGCTCCCTCATTGAGACGCTTTCAACCTTTCTCTGCTCCATTACTCGGCTGATGTACGAGAAGAGCGATGGAGGGGTCATTTACATCACTGATGTCTGCTACAAGGATTCATTGATACGCTGTGCAAGTCAGCACAAGGGGCTGAAGCAATATCCCAGGCTAAAATTGGCTTTTTATTAAAAATCTGATATTGCCCAGTCAGAGTGTCATCCACCTCTGACGTTAAAGAGCTTCTCCATAAACTGCCTCAGTAGTGTTCGCCTGTAACGGGGAGAAAAAAAATCTGCTCTGTCATTTTTTAAGATGCTGACAAGCCACCTTAAAAAATGATTAATACGGCTTTTGGTGTCTTGTGATGTAAATGTCATCACAAGGGCTTTTCTGCCTTGATATAAATAAAGTTTTTGGAGATTAGTTTCCCGGAGAATTGCTGAGAAGCTCTTTTAAATGTGTATTGACCATCAGGTCAGCTCTGCTGTTGCTAGAGCAGCCCATTTATAACAGCGACCCCTTTTAAAACATTAAATAGCCGGTGACTACAACTTCTCCGTGCCCAGTTGACCCTCATAAAATCAAGGGCAGGACCGGTGCTGTTGGCTTCTTATTTTTAGATATCATCAGCTTTTATCCGGACAACAAAATGAATCTGTCGACTGTTATCTCGTGTATTAAAAGGTTAGCGGAGATTGCATGTGAGTGCATGGAGTGACGAGTCTGTCGGTCAATAAACCATCCCATCCGATGCTGCTGTCGTATAAAACTAGATGACCTCAGGCATCCATTGGTACCAACCATGTCCTGCCAGCTCGTCATGAAGGGGATTAAATAACGCTCCAAATTTGGCCTAAACTTTAGCGACTCAAAAAAGACTCAGGACGTTCAGAGGATGGACTGCTTTCTACTGAAGAGTATACTTTGCTCACCATCCAGTCACACAAGTCTTCAACACACCATATCAACCTAAAAAACTGCTGCAGAGCTTTAGAGCACTGGAACGGCCATCAATCATAACATTGCTGAACCATTACACACTCTAAGTTTTCAATATTTGAACAAAACAGAGATTTATGACCAGAGGAAACTTGACGTTGTGCTGCATCTCAAATTAATCTTCAGGTTCCCAGCGGTTCAGTTGATGTTAACCACTCCTGTTGACCTGTCATGTCTTGTATCTTATTATAGGGAGGGATGGAGTGAAAAGATGAAGTCCAGTTTATCGAATTCTTCTATTATTCGCTGAAACATTCGCAGATGCACCTTTTGTGTTTACTGTAAAGGCATTTCACCGCAGCGTTGTTGATCTCCGGGCGACTTCAAGACTAATTTGATGAACAGCCGCGTTCTTCTGTCCATTTTTCATCATTTACCGAGTCTGTGCTTCACGCGTAGACGGTATGAACCTAACGTTGAACCCAAGGTGGGTACATGAATAAGAAGATTAATCCTCCAGAAAGAGTCGCCCTGCTGGCAGCGGTGAGGACACACATCTTGTCTGGATCACTGCTTTTTAATTACACAGCCATGTTGAAGGAGATAAAACAACCTCTACTCTCTCTCTCTCTTTTCTTTTTTGTCTCACCTGAACAGTTTGTCATCTTCCCTCTCCACATTCATACGCTGATGTTTTTTGTCATAGTTAAAATCTGTTTGTATAGATCGGCTGATGACGGCGCCACATTTGATCGATGTGAGAGCGAGTGATGCGTTCTGAGTTCAAGTAAACTCACATAATCAGTACAGCCGCACAGATATTAAGGGCAGCCCGACTAACGGGAGCTAACAGCAGCTACAGCTGGAAGCCGTTTACTTCTGTAAATCACAGAGAGTGTGAGAAAAATAACTTTTTATATCTGTCGAGTTGTTAAAGCCTTCCTCTCTTTTCCCGTCAGACACCTGTTGGTGACGGCAGGAGAAGACCGTTACGTGAAGACGTGGGATCTGAGGCGGCTCTACAATCCCATCGCTGTCCTGAAACGCTTTCTGACCAATGAAATCTACTGGCCGCTGAACGCACCCGGCATCCTGTTCGCCCAGGAGAACGCCTACGCAGCGTAAGACAGCTTCTCTGTATTTTTATTTGATAAGGTCTTAGAGTCAACTTCACAAGCAACGGGTAGCCAGAGTCGGTATAATGTGATCGTGTTGGCAGAGAGATTACAGTAATCTGATTATTATGAAAGTATGTATGACAAAAGTTGTTTACTTCTTTCTCTCCTTCCCTTCCTTCCTCCGGCCTGTCACCTTTTTAATTCTGTTGGTTTCCTTCACGTAGGTATGGTTCACATGGAGTCCATTACTTCGACCATAACGCGCGCACCTTCTTCGCAGCGCCGAGGACCGGCACTCTGTGGGTGAGTCTGTTGTTACCTTCCATCCTTCAGTCATCCCCCTAAATCAGTCCTGGAGTTTTGGGTTTGTTTGACACAGAATGATGTTTTTATTTTTTTATTTTAGAAACTTCATTAATCACATTGAACGTGAAATTACTTCTCCTCATTTAACCCATCCAGGCTGGCACCTGGTGGAACACAACTCAAACTGACAGATGCCAGAGTCACTTGCTCAAGGGCACCTTTTTTTAGAGCAGCGTGAGCGGGGTTTGAACCGCCAGCCTTGGGGTTATTGGACGACCAACTCTACCTTTACTTTCCACATACTTAAACTTCTACTGAACACACAAATCTTAAAGAATAAATCTATAATTAGATTTATAAAAACGTTCCTCAAACAGTAGTGCATTTTTGGGGGACTACTTTCAGCAGCGGATGAATCCACATTTGGTGCTCTAGTCTGTATTTACAGCAGCAGGATTGTCTATGTGAGTGAAATGTGTTTATTATGGCTCCATGAAATCCCTGTAAGTTTCTGAATTCGAGGGTGTAATTTAAGGTCTTGAAAGTTTTTGAATTTGTGTGTTTTTATATCATTTAAACCAGCAGTCAAGGCTCTTTTTAATTATCTGTGAGCTTCTGTAAAGCTCATTATAAACTCTGTGTTTCAACAGTAATTAACCTTAAATCAATGTTTCAAACTATGCTGTGCTGGGCTCTTGAATATGAGAGAATTGAGGTCTGGAAAGTTCTTAAAATTGATGTTTAAGAAGTTATGGAAACACTGTTTTTGTACAGAGCTCAGAGGAAAGAAGAACTGTCGGGCTTTGAGATCAGTTCATTGTTGGTTTTGCTCTTGTCGTGGAGTTTCTTGACAATAAGAAGAACAAAGAACATCATCGATCTTAAACCTTTATTCTGCTGAAGCTTTTGTGTTAGTCGTGTGGTGAAAACACTGCAGCAGCTTCAACTGAAATTATCCTCATAACTCAAACTATCTTTAAACGTCTTTGATTCACGACAATCTACAAACCAGATTTCTCCACTGAAAGTTGCACTTCATTATCTGAACGCTGACTGGTCTCTTTCTGTCTCATTGCAGTCCATATCTTACACCGAGTGGATGAACGGCGTGGTGACCTCAGACAGCCTCGGCGAGGTGATCCTCGCCCTCTTACCTCAGCTCTGCTACAGTCCTCAATACGTCAAACGCACGTTAGAAAGACGTTTTGTGAGTTCAATATTCTTTATTATTATTGTTTTTTTTTTGTTAACAGCTTCAGTTTAAAGCAACATTGCGTAGAAATCTGTATTTTTGTGATTTGTCGTGATCCCACTGTGTTAAACATGTTCAGCTCCTTTACATTAATGTGTTTCCTTCAGCCCGTCTACCTCACGTCTCTGGTGCCTTATGATCCAACCAAAGGAGAAAATCAAGAGATGGGAGGAGAGGAGGAGGAGCAGGAGGAGGAGGGGGGAGATGCTGTTGAAGAGCAGGAAGGAGGAGGAGAGACCGAAGGACCGGATGCTGCATCTGAGAATGTGGGAGATGGAGGAAAAGGGAGAAAAGCTAAAAATACCCCTCTGAGGTTCCAGAAGTACAAAGAGGCCGCGAAGAGATACTACCTTCATCACACAGACAACGACATGGTGGGTGGACTTTATTATCCCCATGAGGCAGCGCGTGACACATTAAACACTCAGACTTTAACACAACGTATGTAAAACACAATATTCATGAAATATAAAATAAAAACCAACATACAAACTCAAATAAAACAAACACCAAGTGACATCCAGTCACCATCCAACAAAATCATGAATTATATCAAACAAATTGATGATTGTATCATAATTAGAATAACAGCTAAACCTATTTATTGGTTTTATAACATTCTTACAAGACTATCAAACAAAACAAATTAGTTCATAGATAAATAATTTATAATAATTACTTTAATTATGTAATTTATTCCATTTAGCTAAAAGTGAAGAAATCTTTTAAGATTTTAAACGTTTTTACTTGTAATGACTAAAATGATTTCTATTTCTAAACTCAACTTACTGTATACTATGTAAATAATAATAATAATAATAATAATAATAATAATAATAATAATAATAATAATAATCTGCTCCGACCTGCAGACGACGTTTGTAGGAAGCGAGAAGCGAGCTGTGTGGAAACGCATGAAAGACACAGAGGTGAAGATGAAGATGAACATGGATGATTTGCCGCTGGCTGCAATACACAAGGTATCCACACACACACACACACACACACACACTGTGCAGGTAGGTATCATCACACTCATGCTGCAGCTCAACGTGAAGAAGGAGGGAAGAGAAAGATAAATACTAGGAATGAAAGAATGAAAACAGAGGTGAGACACTGAAGAAGAGCCTCTCCTCTCTCCCCCTCTGACGGGCAGCAGCTATAAAGACAGGCTGAATGTAATGATGTGTAAAATGAGAAAAATGTCACCCTCGGTGGGAGGGAGGGCGGGCGAGATGGAGAGCAGCCATTTGAGGATTTGATGTGTTTAATTTTAAGAGAGGCAGAGTGGAGGAGGGTGTCGCCGTGCCCTCTGGGATGAGATGATGGACGGACACTTCACGGGACAGTCTCAAAAATAAAAAATAAATCGCCAATGGGTTTTGGCTTTTTAAAAAAAAAAAGTTATTTGTTTGAACGGGATAAATGGATATAAAAGAGGAAAAGACGGACTCGAGAAGAGGAAGAGAAGTAATGGAAGGCACACCGGGAGGATTTATAGTGATGAAGAGAGGAGTGTAAGGAAAAGGAAGGAAGGAGGAGACGAGCAGAGTCATTCAGAGCGGGGTTTTAATGTTTGGCCAACTTTTTCTGATGTCCAAGTGAAAGTATCCATCAAGATAAATACTTAAATATGAGTCTAACAAGGTTGACATGATATGCGGAGTCCCTCAGGGATCAATCCTCGGTCCTTTGCTATTCAGCCTGTATAGTTGCCTCAGTGTGATACGTTACGCTGACGACACACCGTTATACCTGTCCTTGTTCTTGAGATGTTTGTGCCATAGATTCCAGATATTTTGTTAAAATGATCTGTGTGCAGCAGAGAAACTTTTTTTAAATTCTCTTCCTCCTCTCCTCAGGTGCGTTTCAACCCCAACATGTGCAGCCATACCTGGGTGGTGTCCGCGGGACGGACGGGGCTGGTCAGACTGAACTGTCTAAGGGGTATGATCACGCCCCAGGTCAAGAAAATAATAAGCAAGAACCAGGCCCAGTTCAACGCACTGTACACACCAAAAGACCAGGAGGAGGCCGTCCAAACTGTGACCGACGACGACGACGATGGCCTATAGCAGGACTTTAATACGAAGTCAGAAGGTGGATCACACTGTCAGAAGAAGGATAGAAACAATATTTCATCAGCACAGACAGGAGACCGTGGACATTTGCAGTAAGTCCAAAGGCCAACGACCAATTTAAATTTGAACATGAAAAAACTGAATAATTTGCAGGTTTGTAAGGTACAAGTCAATGAACTCCTGTTATTTTAGTTGGATTTTGCAAGTTGATGGAGAGTTTCACCTCAATGAACACGACTTTACTTCCCGAAATATCTCAAAGACGTAATGTTTCCATCCAAAAGTCTTATCAAAAGTGTCGATGGTGATGGTTTATCTGCATCCGAGAAGTTTTGGGCGGCTGGCAGTTAAGTGCCTTGATTGAAAAGTTTCCACATTAGCAGTTTTCTCTTGATGGTCATTGATTCCAGGAACGTGGCAGTGAATCCAGTGACAGCAGCCCGAGGTAAATGAAAAGTTCTTAGCTACTCTCAGGAAAAGTCGTTAATACCTGTGGCTTTTTTCTAATTCATCATTTATAACAACTTGTTTTTGCAGTGGTTAAAGTTCTCTACGGTGATGTGGGAGTGTACTTCAGGGTGTGTCGTACACTGTGACATCACAGGTGGGCGTGGTTACACGCGCAACACACTTGAACCTTTAAAAAAGAAAAAAAATGAACACAATCAAAATACCAACAGTATATGTCTTATTTTTTCACTTCTGTTGATATAATTTAAATCGGACGTCGCTTCTTCTTCCATATTTCAGTAGCTGATTTTAAATTTAAACAATTTCTGGCCACAAAGTGGAAGTTTAAAAACCTTAACGCTTTCTTGTACATTATTTTGAGTTTTTATTTTATAATCGGCAAAGACATTCCACTGCAGTTCTGGTTCCCCTTTAAAGTCTCCGCTCACGGCGCTGTTGACGTTTTCAAACTAGAGTTTCAGGACGTCAACAGCCGGGCGGGGGGGAAACCGGAGCGCACCTTTATAGCTCATTTTTGCTGCTGTATTTTTGTAGTTAATAAATTTTTCTTTTTAAACACGTCGAGAGCAACTCAGGCTGCTACTGAGGGAAAAATACTTGAAGTTTTTTTTTATTGTAACACTGCTGGATGTAATGTTTCTAAATGACAAATTTTAAGTCTTCTTTTCCTTGTTACTTTCTTTAACTGTTTAAACTTATCGCTTCTGTTGTTACTCTGGTGTTTCAAAGGTTTTGTTTCTCTTTGAAACAGCTGCAGTAATGTCATGATCTAATTTATTATTCTACGAAACAAAAATGTTATTTACAGCAGCTGTCTCTTTTTTTAGACGTTGTTGCAACACATTTTCCTGTAAGGGTTTGATCAGTTTTGTTTAGTTTTTTCAAATTAATTATAAATCTCATTGACAGTTTTATGACGTTGTCAGTCATGAAAAATAATTCATGACTGACAATGTTGATTAGCTTGTAAATCCTTAAAGAAATGATCATGAAAGCATCAAAATGTACAGCACTTGCTCTTTTGTTGTTCTGCTCTGTTGCTATTTTTGGAATTGTTATATATATAATAAATGTATTTGTAATAAAAAATAATATTTGAGTAAATAAAAAGTTCACTCTTGACCTGAGCCGGAGGACATCAGAGGGAAAACCAGAAAACATTTCCTCCATAAAATATGATCCAGTTTCACCAGAATCAGTGAAATAGTTGCTGCTGTGTGACTTAGTGCCGTAAAGCGTTACGTACTTCTCCCGACCCGGAGCCCAAAGTTACATAGTGTGAGAACAGACGTACGAAAGACAGAGACACCGTTCAGCTGATCACAAATTAAAATCTGTTGCACAATGTTGCTTCAAAGTGACTCCGTAAATCTCTAAAAAAAAAAAATAATCCAGCCACTTTCCGTCATCTGCAATTTTTTTTATTTCACTTTACAAAAAAAAAAAAAACTCTTGCCACACATAAAAACGAAATATCAAACATCACAGATGTGACATGTGAATTTATGCAACATCACCAGAACACCGAGGACAAATCGGACTGATTGTACAAGGGGGATAAGTGTATTTACACATCTATGTGTACACAAAATCATACACAGAAAATACACAATATTTGACATATTTACAACAGTTTCACACAAAGACAGCACGATACAGAGCATTCTCAAACATTAGACTTCCATAGTGAACAGACAGGAACCAGTTTCTCTGGAATGAAATGAACTTTTCTTTTTTTTTTAAATCAGACTTTGGCTCAAGTTTAACACCACAGCCTGCAGAGGAGAACATGTATATCAAAACTAGCACAATAAAATGAATTGGTCTTCATTACATTCACTTTGTTTTCGTCTTCAGAGCTGTTGGGTCCATATAGATGTATTTAAATATACAGGATCTCCTTAAAAATTGGTGAAAATATAGAATTTTAAAGAGATTTTTCTGACTTTGATTAATCCTCCGCATGGTTCATCAACATATTCTGATTGGCAGTTGAACAAGAAACTTCTTACTGTACATGAAATCGAATAACAGCTAACAACCATGCAAGTATTTCGGATCAGAATGGATGTCGTCCAGGCGTTTACAATGTACAAGTGTCCTTTCTTTGAGAGCGACTAACAACATCAACACTTTATAGTAGCTGCAAGAAACATTACAGGCATGTCCGATGGCTTTGTTGGCTTTTATTATGGGTGCAAAAATGATCTCAGAAATATTCCCTCTCTCGCTCTAAAGTCCAAAATATGAACCGATACCGACCAAAGCTGGCTGAAGTTCCATGAAACATGCTTTGTGGTTCCCAGAAAACTCTAACAACACCATGATCGTCCACACATAGCAGCACCAGCAACCCAAAATGTAATTAAAATCCTGCTCCCCAGAGGATGAACCCAACAACCATTTCTGAAGAAACTGCAAACTCGTTTCTGAAAAGCTGAAGATGAGCTGCATTGCTGGACGTTACGGAAGCCCTAAGCGACCAAGCATTCATACATTTTATTACCTCTGTTTTCTCGAGTTCATTTCATGTGTTTTCTTGAGTCCTCGAGTTATTTACATTAGATGTCACCGTCCTCTGGGACTGAAGTTTGTACAGACTTCGGGATCATCCTCCCTTTCACTTTTACACTCGACATTTCGAGTGTACGTTACTCTTATAAAACCGGGACAACGACATAACTAATACGAGACCTTGAGAAAACAATGAATGCCTGACTGATTGGGGCTTCCGGACACAAGGGATGTTGAGGTACCTGCTGCCATCTGCTTTTATTTAGAAAATCCAGCCGACTCCAGGACCTTAGACTTGTGATGGATGGACGGATGGAAGCTGAGCGAGCAGAGAGATGTATAGTAGATTGATGCGTATCAGTGAAGCTACAGGAGGAAAGAGAGAAAAGGGGACGAGATGGATGACGGCGTGAAGCTGAAACTAATCGTCCGACTGCAGGACTAAATCATTTCTGCCCTCAGACCTGAACGTCCGCTCAGAGTTGACAGCGAAAGCAGCCGAACGCTTTCTCAGCCTGACACTTATCCGTTTTTCTTCCACTCGATCGATACAGTCCTCACCGCTAGGTAAACACCTCGAATGACGGTTCTTTGTAAGCGGTTCTGACCAGTGAATGCAACACAACAAAAACATAGCCCTTAATGAGTTTTGAGGCTGTCGATATCTTAAGAAACATCAGTCAATCCTCGCATTTCTAGATGTTTCACGATCCTCCAAACACCTCTGAACGACAGAGATACCCCCTCATCTTTGGCATGATGTGATCAAATGAGACAAAGTACAGTACGGCTAAGAGATTTATCCAGCGTATGATGAAGTACAGTACGGTATCGTGTTTAAAGGGAGCACGAGAACAGTTTGGGCCAGGATCAAGACCAGTGTGAGGGCACCAACAAGGCCCAAGTCAAACCCTTAAGATTGGAAATATCTCTGCACTGACGTCATGACAGTCAGTTGTTGTATCTGTCAGTCTTGTATCCATTTTAAAAGCTGATGTTTCAGGTCCACTTGGGGACAGATACTGCAGGTTTTTAAATTAAAAGGTGTCTTCAAATGGTCAATCATCACTAAGCTTTCTCATTTATCGTGACGCAGTAAGTTCTTACAGCCTCAGCCTGTGATCTTCCCAAGGCAACAACCAACAGTGTGTACAAAATATAGATATCTTGGAGAGGTATTATAAATGCTTTCCTACCTTAAAAGACAGATCTCGTCAGGTGTGGTGTAGATGTGAGTTTATGTGAAGAAAGAACAGCAAATAAAACTCTTAGAAATGTCATTCGTGACCAGCTAGAGTTGTGGTTTTAGTGTAAAGCAGGTGAGTGTAAAATTAGTTTTGTAAAGTTAGTGTTGAAACAACAGACATCAAAATCATCCATGTGTCCCCGGTAGGACTTGCATCAGGCTTACTGATTATACAACCTCGAATCCATCAGTTGGGACCCTTCATAAAACTTAAATTTAGCCTGGAAGACACGGCGACGATTTCAATTTGAAACGTGGACCATCTTCAGAGAGGTGGGCAGTGTTTCTGTTCGAGTACTAACTTTATTTGTAGATGTAACGACAAACTGTGTTACAGTTTTCTGAAGTGTTCCTGAGAGCAGAGATTAGTAATGTCAGTGAGTGTGCCTTCTACATTTTAACCTCCATCTTTCTAGGTTCATTAAGGGACATTTGTAACTGATGCCAGGGGAAGGTGTTGTGCCAGAACATGAGCTGGAAATATAACCAGGCTATGGATATGGACATGGTAATGGCAGTGGAAGCTAAGCTACAAGAAAAGAAGAGAGTGAGCGAGCAAGAAGCCGCCGGACAAGAGTAAATGTGGGACTGACTTTTAGTGGTTGGTGAGAGCTTGGTGAAATAAAAGGCTGAAAGACAGACGCCGAGCTGGGCTGACTGCTGCTGGACTAGTCAGTGATATCAGCTGCTGCTGGGGACCTGGTTGATGTTTGGCTGCCTTTGCTGCAAGTAAAATAATCATGACAGCCTGGAAAGCACTTTTAAAAATAAGTGTTGAGTTTAGTGATTTTCGTGACGGGGCTCAGATGCCAAGAAGGAGGTGAGGTGGAAGATTTTGAGGCTTTGTTGCATTGCAAACATTTTAGCTCCGTCACCTTCTTTCAGTTTTAATAGATTTCTATCTGCAAACACATGGATGATTTTGTTGACTGATTTCTTGTGATTCGATGACGAACACAACCAAAAACTCTGCGTTGTGAACACAGCTCTCACGGGTCGAGCTCACCCAGAGAGAATGAAAAATGTGCCTGAGTCCCGTTCCATTTCCTTTTTGGGTTCAGTCTTGTCCAGTCCAGTATCAGTATCAGTCACTGGGGTCCTGGCAGTGGGAGCAGTGGCTCATGTCTTCAGAGTAGTGCTCTACCTGGATGGTGATGCTGTAGAAACCGAACTTGGTGTGGAGAAGATCAGTGGCCTCCTGCAGCACAGACTGGGCGTCAGCACCCTCCTCTGATGAGAAGCAGAAAACAACACAGTGAGTCTGTTTAACTTATTCAATACACAGTAAGACAAACAACGGACATCATGAAGACAACAAAGGACCAGGGTAGTTTGGAAGAGATGTAAATGAGTTAATCAAGTAATTGTTTATGTGTATGTGCATGCAAGGGTATCCCATGTAAGCACAGTATGTGGTGGCAACAACCAGGGGAGTGGTACAGATGCTCCTCCAGTTGTCATTGTTTTGGGTTTCTCGTGTCCGTAACTTTCTGTTCCAGCCTGATTAGTTTAACCAGCGTCTCGTGTATTTAGTCCATGTGTTTCTCACTATGACTTCGTTCCATGTTCAAGCATTCGAGCCCACCCTTGTGTTTTGTTTTCTTGGATCTCCGACCGGTTTCCTGAACTTTGGATTCAGCCTGCTGCTTTACAGAATTTTTTGCTTGTTTGAACCGAGCCCGCCTGACAATCCGTAAGCTTTTGTACTTCTTTGTTTACTTTTGTGATACTGAACCATTGTTTGCACCAGTTCTGCCTTTGTAGCCTGCATTTGGGTTCTATTCCCTCGACACAACAGATAGGTACACAATGTAAAAACCTCTACAGAGTCAGGTAATAATGTTGGACCACTGATTTCATTGTTTGTAGACTAATGACCAATTACGTTACCTATAGCCAGGTGAACAGAGACCAGCACCTGGCCCAGAGTCAGAGCCCAGAGGTGCAGACAGTGCATGGACTTCACAGCCTTCACCGACAGCAGAACCTCCTTCACCGAGTTAAACTCTATTCCTTTAGGAGAGCCTGACAAACAATAGAGCTTAAATTAACACACGATTGCTACCGTAATAAATCTTAACATGTTCATTGATCGCCGAGTGAAGTACCTTCCATGAGTATCCTGAAGACGTCTCTGAGGATGGTGACGGTGGTGCAGAGGACAAAAACCGAGAACAGGAACGTACAGATCGGATCTGCAACTTTATATTCAGGCTGAAAGAGACAAAAAAAAAAAAAAGGTTATGAAGATAGTAAAGAGACATCAGATGGTGTTTCTTCTTTCCACGGTCACAAGACATTAAAGTGCTCGGGGCAAAAGAGAGGGAACATCTTGCATGATGACCAAAACATTGAACTCTTTCATCCATAAGACTTTAAGAAGAAATAAAAGCTGTCTGACATGTTGAAATAATCCATTAAAGATTATTACAACAGGAAAGACGTACTCATACTTGTAATTCAAGTCGTATTGGATGACTGGATCATATTTGATTGAACATCATCAAGCCGACATTTCGGTCTCACCCTAACATGAATGTGATCTATATCTGACCCGAAAGTAGATGATGATCGCCGCCACCATGACGCCGACGCTCTGCAGCAGGTCTCCAACCACGTGGATGAAGGCGGCGCGGACACTCGTGTTGCCGTGGCCGCTGAGGAGCGAGTGGGAGTGTCCGTGAGCGGCCACGGGACTCTGGCCGTTCTCGTCGATCTGGTGATAGCCACTGCCGTGGGCGTGGAAGGTGGTGGAGTGATGGAGGATGTAGGCCATGCTGCAGAGAAGAAAGGCGTACTTTAAATTGTTGTGTCAGCCTCTCTTTACTGCTCATTTCCACTGTATTAAAGGGTGAAGACGTGGAGAACTTGGTCCCTCAAGTAAAATTGGAAGCACCAATGTTTTGGGGTTGCTTTGCTGCTTCAGGCACTTTATGTCTTGACTTGAATGGGTCTCTGTCAGAGGTCATGGGCCTTACAGGAGGACAATGACCCAAAGAATACCCAAAAATTGTTAAAGACAAAGAGCTGGAGAGTCCTGAAGTGGCCGGCAATGAGTCCAGATCTAAGCATTGCTGCTGTTTGAGACAGGAAACCCATCAAACCTGAAACATGTGGAGCAGTTGGCAAAAGAAGAGTCGTCCTAAACTTCACTACAGACGTGTAAGAAACTCTGTTTTGTTGAAACGATTGATTTCAGTTGTTTTTGTTGTTCCAATGCAAACACAAGAAACAAACATGAGAGTACATATACAGAATATATGACCTTTTCTTCCCTTGTGCTATGTGCTAGTGAATCTGGGCACCTGCAACCAATCACAGTCCATTTGGGGTCGTATAAAAGCCAAAAAGCTGCTCTCCTAGTCCTCACCTAAGAAAACCAAGTGTACACTATACTGAGGATGTTGTCACTTCTTTACGTTGCTTCTCTTCCTTAGCGTCCTGCGTCATTGTCCCAACCATACAATGTACGTATTTCTTCGCCCAAGGCCAACTGTTCATTTGATCCACATCCGTTACCTCAATAACAACATTTCATGATCAGACTTAGTTATGCAACTTTCTTGGAAGTGTTGGTGAACGTTTCAAGAAGCTGTCTTTGTTTGGACGTATGTGCACAACAAAAACAGGTGCAGGTGGTTGATGAATGAAGATCATAACCTGTTGAGGCTGAGTTGAGTTTTTCCAAGTGTGCAGCTTTAAATAGACGTTTTGCCTGTATTATAGCAACATAATGTACCATATTAGACACTCACATTATATTGACAATGACAGCACAGCCGGAGGTGACTAACATTACGTGGCCATCAATCTCATAGTCGTTGCGTACAATCCTCTCGATGGCTAAATAGACCAGAGCGCCCGTGACGATCCAGATGGAAATGACTGAGATGAACGCCCCGAGGATCTCTGTGGAGAGAAGAGAAGGAGAGGCGGGAGTCTTAATCACTTTAACATAATAAAACATTTCATCATCACAGTGGGTACAAAACAGCACGACTATCTGAGTGGCACAGGAGGACATGAAGTTAAATGACAGCCCACATCCCTCAGAGGCAGAGCTTCAGCTTCAGACACACAAAACTCCTGCAGCACAGGTTTAAGTTTAACCTCCGCCTCTCTTTAAAATGTCCATGCCTGGGTTCAAAGTCTCTTCTAGGGTCATAAAGCCACATTTGTACGGTGGCCCCGAGAGCTCAATCTGACCTCCAATCATCCGTCCATCCGTCCAAATATCCATTCATCCACTCAGAGTTTATCTGATGTCTCGTCCTGACCTGATCTGTGCCAGCCAAAGTTCATGGTTTTGGTGGGCGGTCTGGAGGAGATCCACAGGGAGAACAGGCTCACCATCATACTGCCGAAATCTGTCAGGAGGTGGGCTGCATCAGTCATGATGGCCAGGCTGTGGGCCAGGTATCCTCCTGTAGGAAACCAGAACATAACACCAGAGTTAGCCTTGCGTTACTGTTATTAAAGATAAACTTGTTATGAAGACTTTAAAAAACTCCCTGTGAGCAATAACACCCTCAATCTTTAATAACATCCATCCATCGCAGCCATTTAATGGTTAGTTAAACCTGTAATTTAATGCAGCTACAAACCGTGATATGTATTAATACTTCCATCCAGAGTTCTGCCTCCGGTAAAAAAGAGATGTGATATTCTTTTTCTATCGTCCGGGCAATCAGCCAGTGAATGTGAGCCGAGTGAGTTTTATAATCTTAACTATAAAAAAGTTTGAAGCTTGAAGTCCTTTGTTGCATGAATGCCTGTTTCCCATCAGAAGTGGGAGTTTTGTCTATAATGCCGTTTTTTTGTACACAATCCATCCTTCATTGGATTCACCCAAACCGATCAACGTCTAACAGCAAAATAAAATGAAAGCATCAACTTCCATCAGCTGGAATATCGTATAAATGATTCAGTGCTTCATGCTTTATTCAAAAAACACTAAAACATTATAAAAACAGTATTTGGTAATGGTAGGTTTTTCACATGATTATTGTCACAAGAAGCAGAGAATGAAATGAATACTCTCAATTTATTCTTATCTGTGCATTGAGGCATCGTGACAATTTTTTGGCAAATTAAACTCATTTTACGACAGTTGTTAGTCATAAAATACACGTGTAATATGTAGTTTGCTGTTTAAACACCCTATGTACAGAAGTTTAGTTCCCATGATGATGTTTTTAGCGCTATATGTCACTTATTCTCCAGTATCTGGACCAACAATGGCAAAAATAAAACTTTTCAAGTCTTGATGAGTTTGTCATTCCCTGAAAACCCATAAAACGTTGTTGATGACTCATCCTTGGTGGCATAAAGTAAATTTGTATTTGGTGAAACACTTTCTTGGTTTTGAGTGATTCCTTTTTGATACCGTCTGTGAGCTAACTGAACTGACTCAATCCCGGGATGCCAGGAGGCCAAACCCAGCAAGAAAACCACCTCGGTTGACTGGCCTGGTCCCAAGTCCAACTGTGTTCACTGGAAGGTAGCTGCTGTTCATAGAGGTGCTACTGTAAAATTCAACTTATATTAAAGCTTAAAGTTATGTATATTTAAGAGCGTGGAGAGTATCGTTGACAGGCGGCTTGTTTGAGAAACCAGGCTTCCATCCACGCTCCATGTCTTTGCCCATTAGCCGGAATAATTTAGAATTCGTCCCTTACCAATGACTTCACCAATCATGAAGACGAGGCAGACGGCTGAAGCGATGTAGAGTTTCTTCTTGGCCAGCATCTTGTCCACGCTGTCCTCACACGCCAAAGCTTTGGTACCATGGCAATGAGCACCGACGGGTCGTTTCAGCTCGATGGCGCCTCCCACGCCTCCATTTTTAAAAGGGAAGTCGGGATATTGCTCTTTGGAGTCTGGAAAGGAGCTGCAGGGATACAGAAGATATGTGTTCATGAAGACAAAGCTAGTCCACAACTTGTATTTACATTAAGCCTCATGTCAGACCACGTTAAACCTCTGGAGGTCTACGTTGGCATTGGCGTGTTTGTTCACCTGCAGTGTATCAGGCATCGGGTGAATTGATTTTTTAAAGTAAATGTTGCTGCAGAGCTCGGTTTTGTTTTCAAGTGGATACAGATCTTCTTCTGGTTAAGTGGATTACAATCAATGTTCACTAAAGTGGAAGAACGGTGCGACTGGCCAACCGGTAAAGGACTAGGTGAACTCGATTCATGCTGACAGTGACAGCAGTGCATGAGTCCTCCTTTTAAACTTGACCAACACAACCATCCCAGATCACGATATTGGGCTAAATTTGTTGGAAAAGTATGTTTATATGTCAATATTTCACTGTCAAGTTGGTCGTTAATATACATTAATATAGTCATAGAAATGCTGCTATTGTCTAAAACTAGCCCAGTTTTACCTTAGATCACTGGTCCCCAACCTTTTCCATTAGGAAGCCCTTATTTATTCATTGAACCAATGATCCCTGATTACATATTTTATGGATATTTCATTATTTTCAACAGTTACAGAACAGAACATCTATAATTGTTTGTGTCAAATGAGCGATTTGGATGAATTTTGAGCAAATTTTCCATCCATCAGGATCACAGTGGGGCTGGAGCCTATCCCAGCTGGACACATAGAAACAAACAACTGTTCACACTCACATTCACACCTATGGACAGTTTAGAGTCACCAATTAACCTGTTAATGTCTTTGGACTGTTGGAGGAAGCCAGAGTACCCGGAGAGAACCCACGAGAGGTTGGAACCAGGAACCTTCTTGCTAACACTGCACCAAGCAGGTTATTTCCTCTGAATAAAGTTTTCTTGATATTTTTATGAACTACAAATTGTTCTACGAGCTGTTTGGTTGTTTTAACCACATACTTTTCTAATAGGCACAAGTATTCGGTCTCAGGTCTTTGCAGAACAAGCAGTACATGCAACATTGCAAATGAGGCTTCAGACACCTACGCATCCGTCCATTCTTTATACTGTCGTTGGTTTGACCTGAATGGAACACAGCCTTAACCCTTGTAATGTCCTCCCGATTGCCATACACCTTTTGTCCTCTGGGGTAAAAAAAATGACTGTTATTTTGAGCGTATAGTTTAAATTGTCAATGAATTCTGTGTTACACCTTTAGTCTCACTTCAGTCCAACTTCACTACCACCAATCTCCCCCTTTGTTTTGGAACAGACCTCGTTTACGTCACAGTATACCCAGTTTTTGAGTTGATTTTGATAGCATCACGTGTGTTCACCCGACTATTACATGTCAAAATGTCTGTTCTCCTGGGATACCAGATAAAGAGTCACCAAGGTTGCTGTAATTCATCCAGAGTGTGGTCGTCTGTATCTGTACAAAGATTTAATAGCAATCCATCAAAAAAACTAATTCCCACGTCAATCTCATAGTGGCACTAGAGCAAAAATCTGTAGAAAAAATGTAACAAATCCTCATTGTGATCCATGTAATGGTTGTTAAGATAATCCAGTGTGGACCAACAGACGCCTCTTACTGTGTTATTGACTCTTCTGTATGTTCTTAATCTAATATCATCATTGAGGAACGTTCCTACCTGCTTACAGTGATAAAACCGTTTGACACATGTAAATATTTTCCAACAAAACAGCGAGCTGGATTTCAATCATGAGAACAAAACAAAGTGCTGACTTCTACATTTTCCTCACACACACACACACACACACACACACACACACACACACACACACACACACACACACACACATCCAGGTTTGCTGTTCTTGCCATGTGCCGTGAGAGAGAGCTGCGATGACGAGAGTAATGAGGTGGAAAAAACCTAATTTGGACTCACTTGAGATAACACACACACACACACACACACACACACACACTTAATGTTACACACTTCACACAGGAGATTGCCATGATTAGCCTTTATCACACACACACACACACACACACACACACATCTTAAGGGATGTCCAAGCTTAAAAGAGGCAGCCGACTGGAAAACGGATTCTGTTCAATTACACCATAGGGACATGAGAGCAAACACCGCCTCCTGCCAAACACACACACACACACACACACACACACACACACACACACACGAATACAACATACACACAACTTATATACGTACAAAGCATACATGCTCGAGCACGCTGAAGCCTGAGGTTATGATTAAATGTTATTATGAGGATAAAACAGTAAGTTTGATTTGAATTCGGTAGCCACGCCTGAAGGCATACCCTGCTTCATCGTGTGTTTTACTCTCATCATGCTGTGTGGAAGAAGACTTGAAGATGGAGACTGAGACCATAAACTCACAAAGAAACTGTCCACTGAGACAATATGGGGTCGTTTCCCCATAGGACGCAACCACTGGAGCTGCCCCTGGCAATGGAAGAGCTGCAGGTTTAAGACACTCCTGCATCGGCTTCATCTTTCAGACCGACATGTTTACACTACACAGAGAGGGAGAGGGTGAGGCGAGGGGGGTTCAGTCTGCAGCTTCACCTTAAGCCTACAAACTGGACCTTAAACGGTCAAATATGTAAATGTGAGTTCACCTGTGTATACTGGGCTATTTATCCGCATGTGGTCTAATTAGATTAAGGGTCGTTTTCAGGGTAATAAGTGGCACAGTAGGCTTGATTTGGCTGTTGATGAATGAGCTAATTATTTGGCTGACTCAAACCTGACACACTTTTCCTGCCAAAACTCCTGTACTCCTGTCCTGTACCTGCTGGAGGTTTAAAAACGCCCCAGCAACGCCTTTAAATCTCCACTAATTAACAGAGGAGACCTTTAAATACAGGGACAAATCCTGCCAATGAACATTTGTCTTTGAACCGTCTGATGAATGTGATTCTTTATAACGTCCAACAACAAGCGTATAAATCAGATAATCCTCTCTGAGATGTGTAGTCAAGTATCTTCACACTCTTCTCTGGAGACTGGAGCCTGTCATCGTGGATTATCTCTTGTTGACACAAATAAACGTCTTTGATTAGCAATAAAGAGTTTACGTTTATCGTTTTCACCTCGTGCCTCATATTTAATCTCAAATGTCGAACAAAGGAATCGTCGGTGTGAACATTTCTGCAGCGTGCATCCCGCCTGCAGCGACACATCGAGTACGAGACGCTGAATTAAAGTTCATTTAGCTGCTGCGTTGAGTTCTTGTTTAGGTCGAGCTCATCTGTTAGTCGATAACCCCACAGGGCGGGAAAACAGGGTCTGTTGGTACTTTTTTACTGACAGTGCAGAGACCTGAGGGAATATGCAGCGATCTGTGAAATGATGTGATACGTAAAGACCTCAGAGGAGCAACAAAAATAATAACCACAGAGCATTTTAATTATAGCTGCAGTCACCGTATTATATTTTCTGTACCCGTAACAATGCCTGCAGTCACAGAGGATGCTGTGTTGCTTTAGCAGACAGAAGTGATGACGCTGTTGATGTTTTTCTTTATGTTGCTTTTAATAATATGCTGGTTGCTGATATGCTTATTATTATTTCTGTCAGCAGATTGTTCCTAAACTAAATGTTTATCGGTGCATTTGTGCAACAGAAAGGAAAAACTATTAAACAGAGAGAAACAGAAATTCGTCACTAAGCGATAACCTCACTGCAGTTCCTCTAACGTCCACTTGAGGCTGGCTCCAGAAGTGAGTCAGTCTCCATAAGTCCCCATGTTAAAAACTTCACAGCAGAAATAAACATGTTTACAGCCTGGTACAAAAAACAGTTTTGGTCTCTGTAGCTAATTTCCCCGTTCATGACAACTGTACTGAGGGTGAATTTATATACAACTCACCTGTTCACATTATATTAAGGCTTAAAGTTATGCAGGGTTAAGAGCGGGGACGCTTTGATTGACAGGTTGGTGTCGTTGTTTGAGCCCGCCTCAGGTCCATCCATGATCCACGTCTTTGCCAATTTTTATATTAACCAGAAGGCGGAACCAATTTATAATCAATGGGAAAAGTTGGGTCATTTCCCCATAAGACTCAATACATTTGGACCTTATTGTTGCAACCAGCGCAGCTATTCGCGTTAAATGACAAGTGGAAAGCTCCACAGGATTGGCATTGGATTGTCCCAACAACTATTGGATGGATTGGCATGAAGTTTTGTACAGGCGTTCATGGTTCCCAGAGGATGAATCCTAATGACTGTTGTGATTCCCTGACTTTTGCATCTTGCGCCACCATCTGGTCGATATTTATTTAATCAAATACCTGCAAAAATAACTCCATCCCCATCAGCCTTCGCTTTAGTGACATACTTTGAACCATGATTTCTGACTCTGAGACGATATTTCTCTAATTGTTTCATCACTTTAACATTACTACATTTATCTTTCCTATATTAGTGTGCATGTGATGAGCTACCAGAGACCAAAGTCCATGAAGGGTCTGCCCGGCTTCACTGGTTATTATCGAACGACAGACCCAACATCTCCTGCCAGACGCCCATTAACTCTCAGCCAATTATCAGTGAGGAACGATGCAGCAAACAGGCTGATAAACACAGCTGTGACGCCGTGAAGTAATCAGTAAGTGGTGTTATGAACGTGAAGCAGCACAGTCACTCTTTATTTCACTCGTCATTACTTCAGATTTGTATCGTAATAAAAAAATAAATCCACATCCATTATTTCAGCTTTAATTCGAGGGTTGCTGGTTGGTTGGTTTCAGTTTTTTTTTGGATGAAGATCAAAACATTAATTTTTTTGTATTTCTCCTGAGGTCTGGCAGACTTGTTGAAGCTCATCACTCATCCTCACTGACAGGTGTGTTTTTTTAGTTATTTGTCTCATTAAAATAAATATTTAAATGATTAGTCAGTTAAATCAATTATTGGAAACTATTTTGATAATCAAGTGATAGTTTGAGAGTTGCATGTTAGTATCAGCTTTTCTCTGTTTATGTCATCATAAACTCAGAATATCTTTGAATTTTGGACAGAATTAACATGTGAAATTGTGATTTTTGTTGCTTTTATTTGGCAGGAAACAAAGTTCTCTGTCCAGAATTGAACCAAAGATGCACAGAGGTTACCGCAGATATATACTGAGATATTTATGTCTGAGAAAATCTGCAGATTATTCAATAAATATGCAGTAAACTATATTCTGTGCTGTTAAATAGTTTAATATGTATTATATACAGAACGTGATAAACTTGATGAACATGTTTTATAAGTTATTCAGATGTTAAATTAAAAAGTACAATATCTTCTCTATTGTAGTAAAAATATAAAGGTTCATCAAATGTACAAACTATTTAAATGTTCATTATAGTTTTAATCGAAGCCAACGTTTGTTTTGTCTGATCAACCGTGTAAAAACCAGAGAACGATTCATTTATCAAAATATTTCTGTTCATCGACTGTTTGATTAATCGATTAACTTAATATGTTGAAGACATTTAACCACACCTAATTATCCATTAATGAAGCCATGTGTAATTAACCTTTATTAAGAATTCCTCATCAGGTAAAAATGTATTTCTGTGAAAGGGTCTTTAAAAAGAAAACCCCAAAACATAAAACATTAAAAAAAGGTTCTTTTAAGGTTCTACAAAGAACTTGATCATAAACAGGTTCTTTAAAGAACTCCAAAGGTCTGAACTGTTTGCAGAAATGTTTCTCTGTGTTTTATTCAGGCCTGACACCTTCAGCTGTTTGTACTCACACTGTTACTGTAACAGAATATTTCTGACTCTGTCATGTTACTTAATTAAAACCTCTGATCACTTCTAAACGTCCTGCAGCACTGAGACACGAGAAATACACACAGTAAATACACACACACACACACACACACACACACACACACACACACACACACACACACACACACGGTGCAAATGGTGCATGAAATCTCAAATGTGATGCCATATGCTCTCTCTCTCTCACGCACGCGCACGCACACACGATGCACGCGGGATGATGCAAACTCTCTGAACCCTGCGGGATGATGATTTCATGATTTCATGATTTCATGATTTCTGTCATCACATGAACTCCATGATTTGTCAGAGGCCTCTCTCTCTTTGTTTTATGAAATACGTGCTGTGATTTGATTGGTTGATTTCTGAAACGTGACAAACAGCTGATGATTTTTAGGAGCCTATCAGAGCAGGTTTAAATCACCTCCGACTACCTGATCAGGTATCGATCAGCTGGGTGACGCATGAGGAGGCCTGCTGATAAATCCACCTCCATTAGATTCTTTTAAAAATCTCGATTTAAAGTTAAAAACCAGAAATAAAACAGTTTGTTACAGCTGGAGGCCACCTGCTGCAGAAACTACAAATATTATTGACAATAATCATAATCATTTGCTTTGATTGGGATATGTTGTTGAATAAAAACCCGCACCAGATCTTAAATTTAATTATTCGATTTTTCTCTTTTGATGGGTTTTTTTTCTAATTTAATCACCAATTTTGAAAATATTCCTTATACATAAGGCTCCAATAAATAAAATAATTTATGATTAATAATCTTTTTTTTTTAAAGATTAAATATTATTTTTTATCGGGTTTTTCTTTGAAGGCTCATCTTCCTCGTTTTCTACAATGATTTGAAGATTTTTTTTTAGGCCCTTTGGTTTTATTTTTTTATATATACATTTATTTCTGAGTGTTTTATGTCAAACATTTTCTCAGACTTTATAGATGATGAATCATCTATCGGCTCACCTGCAGGTCCGAACATGAATTTACTGCGTTTCTAATCTTTCCGTCTTTTTCTGTCCCATGCAGACTGAACGTGCACAGAGGCGTGTGTGTGTGTGTGTGTGTGTGTGTGTGTGTGTGTGTGTTGCTTCATGCCTCTCTCTAATGACAGATGATGAGTTTTTAGCATTGCTCAGTGAACTGGGGCCCGGGGCCATTTGTCACAGGCTGTCCAGAAACAAGCCGAGCATGGAAATGAATTTGTTCATTCACATAAAACAGCCTGAGCAGAGAGAGGACGTGCAGCCTGCTTAACATGCACACACAGTAACAACATGGAGAACATCCTGCAGAGATCTGCGCGTAAAAATCAGACAATCAAACACTTTATTTCAACTTTATTCTGATATATGTTTTTAAAATGTTTTAACATGTGCACCAACTTCACCGCATCACTCTGCAGCATCACACCACACATGCATGTTCTCACCTTTGCAGTTTCAGAGAATACATCTTCGCATTCTTCTCGTGTATCAGTTGAGATTTCTCCGAATTCGCAGCGTTATTATCCATGTATGCAGCCTGCAGTAAATCTGAGAGGAAGAGAGAGACTAAAAAAAGAAGTAAAGGTGATCTCCTCTTCTTCTCCTTCTTCTTCTTCTTGGTGCTGCAGGAGTTGCCGGGGTGAATCGACAGGTCCGGTGTCCGCTTATCTTCACTCGACGCGGTTAAAAGTGAGCCCAGACCTCATTTCTGTGACAGCAAACGGATAAATTCCTTCATTGCGGTGCTGAGGAGAGGCAGCAGGAGGAAACCACATGCGGGCTTTTATTTGGTCTTTAATTGGGTCGGAGTTGTAGCCTCGAACATGAAGCTGCAGCTGCAGCAGCAATGACTCTGAACACTGCAGCTGCTGTTCAGAGAGGCTGACTGATCCCCCACCCCTCCGAGCTCCAGGCAGGACCTCCGGAGGGTGAAGGGACAAAATCAATTAATCCAACATCAGCCAATGTGTGCACGAGCCTTAAAAATATCATTTTATACTCACATCAATGAGGAAAGAAAAAAATATTTGTCACTTTTCTGCACAATTTGTTATTTTTAAGGCTCGTTACGCTTCATGAAGTGTGATGCAGATATTCAGGTCAATCAAGATTTAGATTTTAATGATGCAGCATAAATAAAAAAAAGCCCATCAGAGCAAAAACATTCAAGTTTTTTTTCCACATATTTATGATATTTTTATATTTCTAAGATTTTTAAAACACAGATCTAAAACAAAACAACCACGAACCGAATCAGAATCAGCTGTTTTAGTGTTATTGTTTATATAGAGATGATTATAATCATATCAAATGTTGAGCCAACACATGCACATAAATGATGTCATGTAATAGATTTATATATCTCATCTTTTTATTTTGTTTTATTCATGTCATAATATAATATAATATAATATAAATAAAGTGATGTCTCTCTGTGTCTGTGAACTCTCCTCTGATCTTTAATTCACTACATTTATCTCGTGATGTTTTATAGGAGACAGAAACACACGCAGTGCGAGCTCAGGACGGATTTGCGGTACCGGTACCGCGTCAATGCTGCTTTCAAGTAGGAGCCATTTGTGAGAATATTTACATTTGACCACTGGGGGACTTTTTTGCAGATGCAGATGTATAAATACATTATTTTGGGTCAGTTTGGGGTATTAGGTGAAGGGATGACAAGAAATGCCACAAAGTCCTCAGATGTAAGTCTCAGTATTCATGTGCAACGTTTTCAATAAACATCAGCAAAGAAACCAAAGACAAACTCTCACCATGTGACTGAAATCAAGTTGGACAGTCACTGCAAAAGATAAAAATCGTGTCAAAACTAAAATGACCTGTTTATGCACCCAGTGTCCATCTGCAATTAGTGACACAAAACAAAGTGTGTTAGGCGGTTATTTAAGAAGAAATCACTCCGCATTGGTTCTTATTAATGACATTAAAACGTCACTTCTGCAGTGACAGTACGGTAGATTACTTAATTAACTTCGAATAAATTTGAAGTTAATTAAGTAATCTACCGTATTTATTATGTCAAAACAGAGTTTTTTAAATACATTTTATCAGCCTAAAGATAAAATCTTCTATTTATGTCTATTTTTGTTAAAATTTCTTTATTTTGTGAAATTATTGAATAAAATAGACACAAACAAACATCAGTACCATGAAACGTCGCACATTTTCTGACATAAAACAGCTTCTGTGTAAAACTGTACTGAAGTTGTTTAAAGGTTAATTTATATATATTTAATTTAATTTAATTTAATTTAATTTAATTTAATTTAATTTAATTTAATTTAACATAGTTCCACGTTTACTATTCTCAAGCCGTTTTTTTCTAGTATTCATTTTTCCGATCGTCTCAAACGCAGCATGAGTTTACGTCCCCTGACGTCATGACGCTCCCGGTGTTCGGTTGCCGCGCCGCGCCGAGCAGCAGACATGGAAACAACGAGCAGCGCCGGTAAACCGGACGAGCCGCGGACCGACGAGGGGATGGAGGCGGACGGGTCCATGTCGAGGTCTGACAGGTACCGACCGAACGGAGCGTGAACGTGCGGGAGCCGGAAGCAGCGCGGGAGGGGCGGGAAGCAGAGACCGGCTAACGGAGCTAGCTGCGCACTGTGCGCGCGTGGCAGACACGGACAAAGGCACGCGGAGACTCATTAAAACATTAATCAACGTCACGGAGGTCACGTGGAGTAATTAAAAACCAACAGAGAGGCTCGTGCGCTGTTTCATCAAGCTACGAGCGTGTTAGCGCGAGCTGCTGACGGTTATAACGGTCAGTGTGACGTCACAGCGGACTGCAGTCAGCGTGCAGTGTGACGTCACGCTGTAACGAAAACACTGAAATAATTTACCGAGATTTACCGTAATACCGGTAACAGTCACACTGCCGTAATGTTCTAACGTCATTGACTCTGCGCAAATATATTTATAATACACAAGAGCGCCACGTGAGAGAAACGGTTAAAGGAATAATACAAATAAAGAGATATTAAAATTCTGTCTTAAAAATAAATTAGAAAGAAAATTTCAGAATTCTGTCTTTTTGTAAATCAATAAAAAAAATCTTAAAATTCCAACTTTTCTTTTTTAAGATAATTAAAATAAAATTCTGACTTTATTTTAATAGGAAAAAATCTCGGAATTCTGACTTTTTAAAAAATAATTCAAATCTCCAACTTAAAAAAAAATTATAAAAAAGAACAATTCTGACTTTATTTTAAAGGGAAAAAAATCTTAAAATTCTGAAACAAAGTCTTTAATTAAAATTTTAAAAAATTCTCAGAATTTTGACTTTCTTCTTAAAATTCTGAATTTAAAAATGAATTTAGAAATAGTTTCTCAGAATGTTGCCTTTTAATAATTAATAATAATAAAAAAAAAGACATTTGAATTTTTTAAGAAATTAAAAAACTGACTTATTTCTTTAAAAAAAAATGTAAAAATCAGAATCTGAGAGAAAAGTCAGAACTCAAATAAATGTTTCACATGGTGAACACTAATCTTCCTCCGTGTAATGGAAAAACATCCAAATGATTTTGATGGAGCTGATGCTGCTTCATGGCTGACACTGGCTTATTCATAACACGTAGCACTGAAGATGTGCAGGTGGGTGGAGGTGACTGTCTGTCTGTCTGTCTGTCTGTCTGTCTGTCTGTCTGGCAGCCATGCAAACCTGTCTGTGTGACTCAGGATATCCTGTAGCTGCTCTGTGACCATTATCTGAATGTTACAGTGAAGTTATTCTGAAACAGTGAACGGTGAGTGAAACCCAGGTGCTTATTTGAATGGGACCGGTTCTAACGTGTTTGATCTCTCACACGTCAAACAGCACGTTTCATTTACACATTTCATCCGAGACAAGAGTCCACGTCACAGTGAGATAGTTTGGATTGTAGCTGTGAAATGTCCCGTCCTGGCCAAGTGATGACAGCCTTACTCATGTGAACGCTGGCCCCACCTTCTGCCACGCTGCGTCCAGGGCAGCGATGTGATTTCCTGGGGAGCGTTGGCAAGGTCTCCCTTCCTCCCCCTCAACCACACCGACAGCAGAGTGACCTCACTGTGGAGAGAGCTCGGAGAGAGAGACACCAGAGTGCAAAGTCTCCCTCTCATCTCTCTGCAGGACAGACGAGTATCTGCAGGTCTACAAAAGTCTAAAAGTATTCGATTTGATCCAGTTTTTACAGTCAAAAGTAGCTTTTTGACTGTCAACACCGGTCTTATAGTTCGCTTTGTGGACCCTGCAGATACTACAGGATTAACTGCCTGTATTGGAGCAGCAGCATGGGGCCAACTATGAGCTTACAAGGCATCTCTGATGGCAACCAACATACAGGGAACATCAAACTAATCTAATTCTGATAGATAAGGTCTCCAAATAGTTGTAATCATTGAAATAGTCCATGCACTGATCTCACCCCATCTTGTTGTCCTTTACCTCCAGCGGCAGTGGCGACGACTACCTGGACGGCCTCTCCAGCCGTGTCCCCCGGTGCCCTTTGACCCCGTCTTTATCGCCACAAAAACGGACCACGAGCCAGTCCAAGACCGAGCCGCCGCTGCTGAGGACCAACAAACGGACCATCTACACCGCCGGCAGACCTCCGTGGTACAACGTCACCGGGACCACCTTCAAAGAGGCCTTCGTTATCGGTGAGGAGATCAGGAAACGTCCATCTACGTCTGTGTTACCCTTTGTTTTATTGATTACATATCATCAGAGAGCCAGCCTTGATCTCCAGAGGTAGTTGCTCGAGTTCGAGCAGCTGATATCACGGACTAGTCCAGCAGCAGTCAGCCCAGCTCGGCGTCTGTCTTTCAGCCTTTTATTTCACCAAGCTCTCACCAACCACTAAAAGTCAGTCCCACATTCACTCTTCTACCTTTTCTCTTCTTAGCTTCCTCCGTCAGCGTCCTCTTCACTCTCTTCTCCTCTGCCATCATGTCCATAGAGGCTGCTGAGCCCAGCTCCTGTTCTGGCACGACACCATCTCCGCTCCCTGTCAGCATTTCCCCGCAGCTTAACATTATCTAACATGTACTTAAGTTACGTACACGTTACGTACTTCTCCCGACGCGGAGCCCAAAGTTACATAGTGTGAGAACAGACGTACGAATGACAGAGACACCGTTCACCTGATCACAGGTCAGAGTGGATCAGTGGTAGAAAGGTTACGTAATGATATTATTGCACGTTATATAGAGATACAGATGCACATTCCTCGCCGAGTTCCAGTTCTTAGTCCTTTTTACGATTGAAGTGTTCGGTGGCGGTGATTTGTGGAGTTCAGTGATGGCTCTGGGCTGAGAAACTGTTTTCGAGTGTAGCAGCGAAGGTCTTTAAGGTCCTGGAGTGTTTTCCAGGTGGCAGCAGAGGTGAGCTGGATGAAAGTGGGATGTGAAGGAGAAGCTCGCAGGGAAAGAAGTAAGGATGGATGGAGGGATGAAGCGGGGGATAGGTCATAGACACCAGAGGTTGTTTTCTATCTCCTCTGGGTGGTTTTATTGCTAATAGAAGAGGCGGTTTTATCTGCTGTAACAGTGGCCAGCTTTCATCATCAAAGCTGAATCTATAGCAACACACTAAATAAGGTTTTTTTTAATGCATCAGTTTGCAAGTCAGAGCCAGACTTTCTCTGTGAAGCTGTAATCATACAGCGATGAGGAGCACTGCAGTGTTTCCTCACTGCTCCCAGTCAGCAGTTCTGACCTTGACGGGTCTTATCTGAGAAAAAAACCCATTCCAACACTTCATCCAGAGTTGTTTATACCACCGAAGGAGCTCCATAGGCTATTTCTGTTCCTGTGCACACACACATGCACATACACACTAATAAATACACACCGTTCATAGCCAGTGCATCCCGTTTTTCACCTCCTGCACTGCCAAGCCAGCCAGCCAGCCTGCATGAAGTTCTGGCCCAGTTCCCAGGATTGTTGTCCTGATGGATTACTGTTGTGGTCTTTAACCCGGCAAGTCAAGTGAGGTAACGGAGAGCTCCAACTTCTTTACATCGATGATGCCAGAACAAAATATGCTGGAACCCACAATATCTTTTAATTGACATCTGAAGACCTCATTTTGAGTTGTGATGTTGATTTTTGACATCCTGAACCTTTTTAGCCTAAGTTACGAACGCACGTGACTCAACAAGACACGCAGCGATGGAATAAAATTACCATAAAACTCATCACGACCACCTGACTGATCCCTCTCCAAGAGTCAGCTCGACTTTAAACTGATTCCGTACATGATCCGTTTGGAGAGAGGCGGAAATTCAGACGAGGAAATTGAAAAATCATTCAGCCTTTCCACTGTGTGTGTGTGTGTGTGTGTGTGTGTGTGTGTGTGTTTGCTGCAGTGCTGCAGCAGAGATGACAAGACTGACAGCTGCAGGTATACGCTGCTATACGTAAATACATGGAAGCGTTTTCTTCTGTAAGAGTCGACGACACGGAGCCGACGACACAGAGTCGCCTTCAGCTCGTGATCTGGACCGTCTAACCCATGGGTCGGCAACCCGCGGCTCCAGAGCCGCATGTGGCTCTTTGATCCCTCTGATCTGGCTCCCTGTGATTTTAATTTAATAGTCATCAATTATCACATTGATCTGGAGATGGAGCTGGCCGACATCGCAGATAAGGACATATGGGTGTCCAAGTTCAAGCGCTTGACAGATGATCTTAAAGATGTAGCCCGTCAGAAGGCCTCTCTTGCACAGAACCACAAGTGGCGTGAAATCGAAAACCTCCCCAAACCAGACAAACTTGTGTTCGATACTTGGAATGCTATCCCCGACGTTTACGTGAACATGAAGAAGTATGCACTTGCTGTCCTGTCCGTCTTTGGGTCCACATATGTATGTGAGCAGTTGTTCTCGAACATGAACTTTATTAAAAGCAAACATCGCGCACGCCTCACAGATGTCAGCTTACGATCCTGTGTGAAGATGAAGGTGACGGCATACAGTCCTGACCTGCAGACGCTGTGCGCTGAGGCTCAGGAGCAGGAATCACATTAACTAAGTATGATAAATATTTTAACTGCCTATTATTTTGCATATTTATATTTCTTAATTGTTCAGTGAAATAGTCCTTTTATTATATTCAGTTTGACAGCCAACTGCACGCTCCAGTAAAAGGATGACGGCACACAGAAAGAAGACGGCATTTTTTTCGTTTGCTGCCGGTGGATAATTTAAGTTTGACGGTTTTTCATAAATACAAGAAGGACTCAAATAGACATTAAGTAGTTAACTTGAACTTTGGCCTACTAAGGCTGACTGTTTTTTTTTTTTTTTGTTGTTGTTGTTGCTCAGAATGTTTTTGTTTCATGCAGAGATGTTGCATACTTTCGTTTTCTCTCTCCGCAGTCCTTCATTAAATGTAATAATAAAAAAAACGTTGCATGCTGTGACATTTTAAATGTCAATAGGGTTTTGCGGCTCCCGGTGCTTTCTTTACAGTGAGAAACGGGTCCAAATGGCTCTTTGAGTGGTAAAGTTTGCCGACCCCTGGTCTAACCCATAAATATATTATTTCTGGCCTGCTGGATTGTCAGACACTGTGTGGACGGAAGATTTGGCTTTTTTTGGTTGACATGACGAAGCATTTGAACCTTTTAAGGAGCAGAGACAGAGTGACACGTTTTAAACTCAAATGTTTATTCTGTTATCTGACTCCAGATGTGAAAGAAAGGAAGAACAAAAACTATTTCCCAGCAACACTCTCTGAGAAACAGTCCCAAATATTTTCAGCTTCACATAAGACAGAGAAAAGCAGCAGATCACCAGGAGAAGCATGAACCCAGGCGCATTTAAAAATGTTTCTTTGACGGTAACCGTGTCGTGTTTCTTTGTGTTTGAAGGTCTGTGTGGAGGAAGTGCTTCTGGTAAAACAACAGTAGCCAACAAGATCATTGAAGCACTGGACGTTCCCTGGGTGGTTCTGCTCTCCATGGACTCTTTCTACAAGGTACAAACGTCTCATTTCAAATATAGATAACAGCTGGTGAGCTGTAAACACTCATGATGTTCATGAAATCAGCTCGTTTATATTTCAGATCAGCATTTTAAACCATGAGAGTTAATTAGCTTTTGATTTAAAAACAACCCCCCGTCAAACATCCTCGCAGGTGATTAGTGCTCATTTCAGCACAATAAGTACAAAGTCCTGTCCGATAACAGATTGAACACGACGGTCCATATCAATTACAGTGCTCACTCCTCCGAGACCAGAGGCTGATTGTTTTCTCACTTTACTTACACAATCCTACAGTCCATTATGTCTGCATGTCTCTGCGGGATGGAGCCGCATGTTGTCGTCCTGTAATCGACTGAACACGGAGTGAAATAAGAGGAGAGGGTTCATTCTTAAAAGACGTTTTACAGTGATGTAATTAAGGTGAATTAAAGAGCACGTACTTTATATTCTGGTCTCTTTTAGATTTGATTTGACAGCTGAGGAGCTACACATTTGTTTTCTTTAAAGATTTTATGGAAGTTAGTGTCATAAATGTGACAGCGAAAGGATGGATGGAAGGAGAGAGGAGACAAACTGCAGCAGAAAGTCTGTGGTTCGATTTACAGCAACAAAACAAGAAGTACTGCATGTAAAAAGAGGTCTGAATATCCCATTGAATCTGTTTTTAAAGGTCCAGTTTGTCAGATTTTGGAGCCTTTATTTACAGACACTGTGGCAGAAATTAAACATAATATTCATGACTGTTTTTATTAGTGTATGCGAGGAAGGAGAAGGTGAGGCGAAGGCGTCGAAAACCCAGCAGGCACGTTGCAGCCGCTGTCGTGGTCGGTCCTCCACGCGACTTCAACCCAACCGGGAGCGTTTCAGAAGCTCGTTTGTTAACTTGCTCAGATTTTATCTTCTACCGTCTGTAAATCTGCTATGTAGTTACGTTGTTTGGCTGTTTTTACAAGCACAAGTGTTAAATGAACAGATTAATGTCTTTAGTCCTGAATCATCTCTGTCGGTGTGTTTGTTTCAGGTGTTGAATAAAGAAGAGCAGGAGCTCGCGGCCAAGAACGAGTATAACTTCGACCACCCCGACGCCTTTGACTTCGAGCTGCTGGTCACCGTCCTCAGAAAGCTGAAGAAAGGAAAGAGCGTCAAAGTCCCGGTGTACGACTTCACGTCTCACTGCAGACGCAAAGAATGGGTAAGACGTTCTCACTGAATAAACACACTCTGCAGGATCCCGAGGCGTTCCCAGGCTAGATGAGCATATTTCTATTTTAACCTTAACATATCACAGAAATTGAGCTGACCTTCCTTCTCGTAGGAATAATTGGAGCAGATTTAATAATCCACTCTGTCATCGTAGTGAGAGAACTTCAGGATAATATGTATTCACCAAAATAAAAGCATCTTTTTTATTTTCTCCTGTAATTTACAGAATAAAATCAGCATCACTGCTACAAATGACCCGACACCCTCCAGGGACGTATGAGCCGTTTTGAGCCGCCGCCGACTGAGACGGCTGCTAATTTGCTAATCATTAAGGATTTTTAGTGTACAGGACATTAACCCAAGCTCTTCCAAAAAGCATTGTGAGGAATCAATCTGACCGCGTAGCCCTCTGACAACTCCTCTCTATTTCTTTGCGATGTAATTTCATGGCTGAAAGGCGCAACACCACACAGGAAATCGCCGATCACGACTCGTGACTCTGAAATCATTTTATGGGTCTTTTGTACCGGGGTGAATGTAATTAAGCCTCAAGCCTCGCCCCCAGAGGATGTCGAGGTCTGCGAGGGCCGGCCAGCTCCAGGCTGTGTACACTGTGTTTTTCTGTTAGTGATACGGACGAAGACGAGGTTGGACGTTTTCTTGCTTCTTCTACTTCTTCACAAAGTCACCTTCTCTCTCTCTCTCAAACATGTTAAAGACCCACTAAATCATCTCTTAGCGAAGAACGGGGAAATGAACAAATCGATAAACACTCATCTGTTTCTTTACAATTCACGTTCTGCTTTTCACACACAACCTCGCATGGACGCTCCCCGTCTCTCTCTCGCTTTGTTTCCTCCCTCTGCTTCTCCCTCTCTCTCCGAATCAATACCAAAGTGTCCAGTCCATTGACTTTAGCATGAAGCTGGTCAGCGGAAGGTAATAGGATTGTGACATACTCAGCACCATTTTGTCTTTGATTGAGGCGGTGATTAATCACACACACACACTCGCTCGCTCGCTCTCCAGGGTCGTAAAGCTGGTTCACGATAAAGTTTATTAGATACCGGTACAGAACGTGAACATGTTGAGGTTGTGTAACTGATGTATATGTAACGTAAAGGGTTTGTACAAAGTCTTGAGTGTTTTCAACGTTCATTCTCAACATGATCTGATATTTCATCGACACATCGCTCGTGTAAATTTAAAAAATCTTTGTCCTTTTGTTGGTTTGTCGTCTTCCGGCGACTCGAGCTGGACGTGGAGCTCGATGGACGACATGAAATGTCTTAGTTCCTCGGCTTTGACGTGTTTATTTTACATTTAGATCAGATTGTTTTGTTCATATCAGCACATTAGTAGATTTATTACATCTCATCACAGACCATCTAAAAACCTGAAGAAGATACCCGCTTTGGTTTAACGTGAAACCAGGGTTGTAAATTTTGACCTCGGCCTCTTTACGAACAATTACACCGAACATCAACACACACACACACACATGGGGCATGTGAGCTTCAAGCTTGAACGTTTCATTTGTTCCTCTTGACAGAAAACCGTGTACGGGGCCAACGTGGTCATCTTTGAGGGCATCCTGGCCTTCGCCAACAAGGAGCTGCTGAAGGTAAGAAGAAGAATCTCTGCTGCTCGACTCGTACGCGCCGTAACTGTTTCACACATCGACACTTTAATCCTTGATTGACAGGTAGGTGCCATCGCAGGGCGGATAGTTTGTCACGTATACGCCGTCTGTTCTTGTTAGATTCTTCATTCTCGACCTCTGTGCTGACCTGAGTATTGATTATCCTTTTAATTACTATTTAATGTTATTATAAAACGAAATTTCTGTTTAAAGCTGATGCTGTTTCTCTTAGTATTAAACCGGTAATTAGATATTTTATTATTTTTATTTGGGAGTTGCTACTTTAAAACAAACTTTTGGGTTAAAGTGCGACGAGGCGACCGCGTTCATGAGGAGAAAATGAATCCTGCAGTCTGTAACGCTGCTGTTGAGGGTCCGAGGAAATCCATGTGAATTAAAGGAGGTTCTTTATAGCAGAGCGGCCACACATCAGCCCTGTGTGTGTGTGTGTGTGTGTGAGAGCTGGACCGTGGCGATAAGGCCTGCAAGCCTCCCCTGAGACGCAGCTGTGTGCGTGATTACCCTCCGATTCAGTTAATAACAGCCATTGTCCGCAGTGATTAATTATGTTTTGTGTCCAGTTGAAGTCAATTACAGCTGCAGAGCTGAGATGCTAATGTGGCGGTCGGCTTTGAGAAACCGAGACGCTGCGCGCAGACATACATGATGCACACGATATTTACACTGTGAGAAGATAATGGAAGATCAGAAACCTGTCAGAGTTTATAACCCGGGTAATTCCAGAGAGGTTTTCCTCTTTGTTATCTTCTGTGAGGGTGATCTTGCGTATAAGCGGCTGTGGCTCACAGGCAGAGCGGGTCGTCCACTAATCATTCGATCCCCCGGCTCCCCGGGGCGCTCCCCGGTCTGCATGCCGAAGTGTCCTTGGGCAAGATACTGAACCCCAAGTTGCTCCCGAAGGCTGTGCCATCGGTGTATGAATACGTATGAATGCTTAAATCCTTAAACTGATGAGCAGTTGGCACCTTGCACGGTAGCCAATGCCATCAGTGTATGAATGTGTGTGAATGGGGTGAATGAGATATGTAGTGTAGAGCGCTTTGAGGAAGACTAGAAAGGCGTTATATAAGTACAGTCCATTTACTACTTGTGATGAAGTGGCTTATTTTCAGGATCACATTTCCGTTCACGAAAGACGGCAGGAGTGCAGATATTCTGACTCTTACGGCCTCGTATTGGTCAAGCTCCAAAAACCGTTGGATCCTACGTTTACCATCATGCAACTCGGTCTGATCTTTTCATCAGACGTGCCTGTAAAAGCCCCGCGTCTTTCACACCATGTGGTCCAAACCCTGATGATCCTCTGGTGTTATTTACACATTAGACTCAGAGCTATTCCCTGTGACTTTGAACTAGAAGAAGGCTTTCCTGTATATTTCTGATGCACGCTTTGGGTTCGGCACACACTTATTTGGTTTAATGGCACACCACCAAGCCATGCACACAGGCCTGGTGCTGTTTTCTGGTTTATTGTTCACACCTTGAGCTCCTACAGCCGCTCTTGTTACATCCTCGTCTTTTGGTTTTCCGACAAACAGTCATGAAGGGAAACGAGCATTCGTTTGCATTTTTGGTTTGGTTAAAAAGTGCGTCACCTTTCGGTGGAAACATGACGTGTTGTTAAAACATAAACGTGTTCTCTGGTTGCCGGTGGAGGCTCACATGAGGAACCGGATGAAAAATGTTGTTCCTGTTGGAGGTTAGAAAATGATCTACAGCCTCAGCTTTGCTCTCTAACCTTTGGGAGCAACCGGCTCCTCATTCACCTGCTCCTATAGGCTGACAGCTGTGCTTATCCAGCAACATGCCGTCTTTTGGTCGGTCGGCTCGTCGGATTTACAGTCCACCGGCTTGTTGTGCGGCTGAGTTATACCTGCACACACCGACTGTCGTCCTCATCTAAATCACTAACAAACTTCTTTTTATTTCACAGATCATCAATAGTTCTTTTGGTGAGCGAGGCTGTTGCCTCTTTGTTGTTCCTCCTCCGTCGTGGCGCCGGCTCATTGATTTTTCCTGGTTTTGCTGAGTTGAGTTTCGGTTTAATGGAGCTTACTGGACAGATGGACGGCTGACTTATTCTTTTAAAGTGACAATGATAACCGACGTCTCCTCGGTTTACGCCCTTTGACTCTTCACCGTGTCACGACCACAACGTCACATCTCGGCTATAAAAATGTCAAACCATGGAAGCGGTGCGAAATACTTTTCCCGCTGAGACTTTGAGTGTGCAGCGAAGCGACGGCCTTTGGCTCTTTGGACAACGAGGTCTGCAGTTTGTGTTGTAGCTGACACTGTCGGAAAAACTGTCAGGTTCAGCCTCTGAAAATCTACAACTGGCACCGTGGGAAACTGATGATTAATAATAGACCAAATATTAGAAGCTTGCCACTTCGCACTTTACAACATCAGAATAATCAGGACTTACCTGACTCAACATGAGCTCCTGATACAGGCTGGGCTCATCTCTAATGCCTCCCAGCCTGCACAGTAAAACCAGATCCAGAACGACCCCGCTGCTCATCAAGCTCTGCTGGCTACCTGTAGCAGCCCGCGTTAAATTCAAATCCCTAATGCTGACTACAAAGTAGTCTCCGGTTCTGCACCCACCTCCAGACACGTTACCTCCTCCACCGGTTCGTTCAAGGCAATCCAGACTCTTCTCGCCTGTTGTTCCCGGTTAGTGGAACGTCCTACCAGTTCCTACCAGATCAGGGGCGTCCCTCTCTACCTTCACAGACCTCCTGAAGACCTCCAGCTCTTCAGAGAGAACCTCCTCTCCAACACTACCAACACCTGGACGTGATAAATCTCACTTCTTGCAGCCGTACCAGGATCAAATATCAGGATCTCATTCGGTTATTCTGTAGTTTACTTTGCAGCCTCAGAGATGTCGGTAAAAACTACAAACACCTGCAACAGACCGAACACGAAGGTCTTTCAGGAGTACGATGAGCCGATCGTAGGCGGTGTTGCAAATCAATGAGCGCGGCTGCTTTTATGCTTTATTGGATTTTTATGATTTTTGCATCAGTGTGATAAAATACCTTGAAATGTCAAGTATTTAATTTGTTCTTTTTGTGAGTGCGGTGTCGCAGATCCAAAACGGGGCAGCCTGAAGTTTATATTAGAGGATCTACGAGTTCAGCATTTGTCGTTAATCGAGCTGTTTTATTGTTTTACACTTTACAGGTTTGCAGCGATGCAGCGCATCCATTCATTCTTCTGAAGACGATGCATGAAATTCAGACTGACTTCTCCCCCTTTCCCTTCTGTCTGCCAGCTGCTGGACATGAAGGTGTTTGTGGACACGGATTCTGACATCCGCCTGATACGGAGGCTGAAGAGGGACATTTCGCAGCGCGGGCGGGACATCAGCGGCATCATCAAACAGTACAATAAGTTTGTGAAGCCGGCGTTCGAGCAGTACATCGAGCCCACGGTGCAGTCCGCTGACATCGTGGTGCCCAGAGGTGAGTGGGAATGTAGAAACGTGCCAGTACGACTTTTATGCTGCTCGATACTGAAGCCACTGGGCTTCTACTGGTCAAACTATATATGTATTGTGTTTTAACTGCATTGAAACCAACAGAATAACTTTATTTAGCAGGTTTGCTTCCTTTTGTGTCTCAAACTCATTTCATTTACAGGTGGAGAAAACTTTGTAGCTCTGGATCTGATCGTTCAGCACGTTCACAGTCAGCTGGAGAAGGTGAGGATTGTTCGACTTGTTTCTGTTTTTCTGTTTCTGCTGGACCGTGTTCAGGAGGTTTATCGAAGTCTTTGTTCAGGCTGCGGAGGGTTTGTGTCTTTGCAGAGGGGAAAAAAGTGCCGCGTCAGCTGCATGTCGTGCCGATTGGAGTGTCGGGTTTGTTTTCCAGAATCTGCAAACGCTGCTGCTGGAAGATTTAAACAAAGCAGCCGTAACAAAGCTCGTGATTCAAATCATAACCGCTGCTGCACGTTTCCTTTATCAGCTGTCTGTGCACGGTAACACGGTGCCATCCTAAAAACTTTACTTGATTAACTTGAAGTAGGAGAGCTCTGGCTGTTTGCAGACATGCATGAAGCTGTGAGGCGAACATGGCTTGTGCAGGCAAACCACCTCCGAGGATCAAGCTGATTATCCTGACGTAGAAATAATGTAATCACAAAAACACACAAAGCTGAGCTCCAAGCATTTTCACAACATGTTTCAGCTTCACAGTGAAGTCAAATATATGACAAACGTTCATGTTTTGTTCACATAATACAAGGAGAAGTGTGACGTGACAGTAAATCCACCGAATTCATGATTCAGCTTTGAAATCAACGCAGATTACTTGAAGTTACAGTACGCTTAAAGCTCATCTTACCACCTGCTGTTAGTCACTGTAGAGCTGATGGAGAGAGCGAGATCAGGCTGTAACATTCAGGATAGCTGACAAACCAAACACTGGCTTCACTGCTCGATGACACTAAATCCTTCAAAGCATTTAATTATTCTATCATTGCAAACTGATTTAATCAAGCAGAGTTTCGGGATAATGTTTAAAAACTTGGGTTATCTTCTTCTCTGACTCCCTCTGCTGGTTGAAAGGTTAAAGGATGCTCCACCTCTCCTGCATCAAACTGTTCGGCTTCCTTCTTAACTTCCCGTCCTGTCAGACTCACAGTTCAACAGGACGTCGAGCACAGTGAGCTCGTAGTTAAGGTCTCGTTTCTGTCCTTGTTTCCCCTCTTCACGCCGCGTCACTGAACCTCAGACGGAGATTCAAGTACCTGAGATTAATGAGCCTCCATCTTCATGACCTGCAGCACTACGACCACGATCTGTTCCACCTTCAGCATATTCAGGCGTGCCGATGTCGGCACGTCATTAAATCCACATTTTAACAAACAAACATTTCTTTTGCGTTAAATAAATGTTTGAGACGTTTTCTGTTGCAGATCAGCTTATCATGTTGTTTTTTTTTCTTTCTTTGTGTGTCTGTGTGTGTGTGTGTGTGTGTGTGTGTTTGCACGCTCACACACCTGTTTGTGTGTGTGTGTGTGCACGTCTCCTTGTGCGTGCACGACCCCCCTCTTGCCTGGCTGAATGCTGTGTAACCATTCCAGCGTGAGATCACTGTGAGGTATCGCTTTTTTTTATTACTACATCTTCTCCCTCCTCCTTTTTTCTTTCACCTTCCTGCTTTCGCTCTTTGTTTTTTCAATCGCGTGTCACCTGAGCACAAAGACGAAATGTTTGTTTTTAACGAGGCAGACCAGTCGACCGAGTATGTCTGATTAACCTCTGCAAAGACTTTGAGTGATGGGACACTCAGACCAGAATGAAAGGCAGGAACAGACTCGGAAATACTGGCTCTCGTTCTGGAAACTCTGCCATTTATTCATGAGAAAATGTAGAAAAAAGGGCGAGCTGATGCCATTCGAATCAACAAAATAGTCCTGTCTAAACTAATTTAAAAGCAAAGACTCTCACTGTCTTTATCTACAAACCCAAAAACACTCCTCAGGTAGTGAACTGGCTCTTTGTTCGCCTCTGCAGTGTGGCGGATCTAAAGCAGCTCGCTGCTCCTCAGACCTGAACCTCAAAGTATTTGTTCAGTGTTGCACAGCCGTGATGTAGTGGAGCTGTTTCTCTAACACTGTTCTCTCTCTCTTCTCCCTCTCCTCCATTTTTCCTCCTGTATTTTGTCTCTTCCTTCCCCTCCTCCCTTCACGTTTTTATCGTTAATCTCAACAAAATGAATATCTTGTCACCTTCAGAGGAAGCTCCGCTGGGATATGTGAGGCTCGCCTTGTAGTTTTTAAAGCACTCCGGCCTTTTTGACTCATGTGGATATTTGACTGAATGGACAGAAAAGCTGCTTGTTTGTTGTCTTTCGTGACCGAAACCTGCACCCGAGCATGCAGCAGACACGTCGTCTCATCGCTCTGTAACGTCGTACGCATGTGTTTGGAAGTGTATTCACCACATGTGCTGGAGTTGCATTACTTGCTTTTGCATTTTGTTGGTGAAATGTTTGCCTGCAGTAACAACACGGCTGCTTTTCGAGTCATAAACCAAACTCCTGCAGACGACAGCTCTTTAATTATTCTAAATTATTCTAAAAGTAGAAACCCAGCAGCTCGACTGATCTGATAATCTGGAGGCCGGTGTTTGTTTGGAGTGGACGACACACTAAGAAGTCTAATTTTTGCTCTAATTGTAATCCTGAAACAAGAAAATGATTTAATTTGACTTTAAAAAACAAAATTGTGGCACAAGTTGTTTGTAATATTAGTCCAGTTTGAGATGATGATCCGCTTTCTGCAGCCAAACACTGTAAACATCTGCTTCATATAGCAAGTAGCCGGCATGCGTAGTGGGTAGATATCTGCATTTGATTTTGCAAATCAACTTAACGGCTAGTTAACAACCTGCAGTCTGATCTCAAAGTAGAAACCGTCTCCTGAGAGTTACCTGACGTATTTCAGTGCAGGTCTCTGAATTCTTCCTCCTCCTGCATATTTACACTCAACAAAATTCTAAATTCTTTTGTCTGAACTCCCAGATCTCAGATTTTGCTCCCAGATTTGTTGAAGTCTGTGATAATCCTGACAGGTGTGTGAGCTTTGCAAATGTAAACAGAGCTGCTGAATCCAGGAGGGAGGAAGAGGAGCCTCTTTACTGATGAAGGCTCTCTGCAGCCGATTGGATCACTGCTCAGGATGATTTTTGAATCCTACTTATGTAGCCACATCATTTTTTATTAGTCCCACTGTCCATATTGGATCAAAACCTCGTTATAAAACCCGTTAGTGTCTCATCATTCACGGGATTTAGATCAAATAATCAGAAAGATGCTACAGTTTACAAACAGCAAACAAACTCATAATCTAACCCATAAAACCAGGATAATATTTCATTAATAAATTAGTCTTCTTTGTTTTCCTTCATGTGTTCATATGTTTGATCTTCACAGATCCGCTCTGGCCTCGGCTCACCAGGGGCAGCCTTTACCCAAAACCCTCAGCGTGATGGAGAGCAAGCCGCAGGTCCGCGGCATGCACACCATCATCCGGTCAGAATACAAACACACACACACAAACAAACACAGTGATAGTTGAAGCTCTCTCTGTTTCCTTACACTGTTTTTCCTCCTCTTTGCTCCTGACCTCTGCGTGTCCGTGTAGGAACAAGGAGACGAACAGAGACGAGTTTATCTTCTACTCCAAGAGATTAATGAGGCTTCTGATCGAACATGCCCTCTCCTTCCTGCCTCTCAAGGTGAGTTTTAGTGTTTGTGAGAAAGTTTAGAAGATTTTTTTTATTGTTACGAGATTAATGGAGAATATATTGTATTTGCCTCCACAGCCGGTGTCCGTGGAGACGCCTCAGGGTGGCGTCTATGACGGCAAGAGGCTGAGCGGTAAAAGAGTAAGTCTGCCTTCGTCTGTGCTTCTGTCCACATCAAATCAGGCGTCCTAAACGAACAGCCGGCTGCTTCAGGTGGTCGATGTGGCTTCACTTTCAGTGAGCTGTCACGCCGCTGCACTCGCACCCTGCAGCAGCCGCCTGTGCAAACACATCTCGGCTGTTGCAAAGTAAAAGAGTAATATAACAGCTGAGATGCCTGGAGGAGAAGGCGAGGAGCTACTCCCATGGAAGTGTTTGGATTTAGGGCGAGTGATGTTCGACAAGAACAAATCATGAGACATGCATATAAAGAAGCACGCCGTACAGCGCCGTACTTTGGATATCCAGTGACAGAGAAAAGATTTGTGAAATGAATAATTATTGAACACAGTGTGTAGGTTTGTCTCCCAAACCTAAACTTTAAATTCCTCGTGTTGTTTCTTGTCAGATCACGGGAGTTTCCATCCTGAGAGCAGGAGAGACGATGGAGCAGGCTCTGATGGCCGTGTGCAAAGACATCCGACTGGGGAAGATCCTCATCCAGACCAACCACGACACAGGAGAGCCAGAGGTACGAGAGCGTCAAACATCTGTGTTTCTACTCTGTTCACTGTCACATGAAGTCACAGTCAGGACTGAAGTTGATTTAATGATCATATTAAGAGGTCGTAGTCTAAATATGCCCGCTGTAGTTCGTGATTTATCAGAAACGTTTTAAATTCTTGCAGCTTGTGACAGATGAAAACAGGCAGTGAATATTTGTCTCGTCTCTTTCGTTTAGCTTCACTACCTCCGTCTGCCCAAAGACATCAGTGAAGACTACGTCATCCTGATGGACAGCACCGTGTCCACCGGAGCCGCCGCCCTCATGGCCGTCAGAGTGCTGCTGGTAGGTCAACATCACATGAAGACAAGTGGAGGGAATATATTCAGTGCCCGAGGTCTCTGATGAGCTGTCTGTCTCTGTCTCTGAAGGATCACGACGTGGCAGAGGATAAGATCTTCCTGTTGTCCCTGCTCATGGCAGAGATGGGCGTCCACTCGGTGGCCTACGCCTTCCCTAAAGTCCGCATCATCACCACGGCCGTGGACAAGGAGGTCAACGACCAGTTCCACATCATACCGGGAATCGGTGAGCTGTCTTTCCCCGCCTTCACCTGTCGACAAACTACTATGCGGAGCAGTAGAGGCGCCCTCACCTCGCACCGCTTTTTAATAAAAGGACCTAACTGACCTCGACGGCTCGGTTACGTGTGCCAGAGCCAGCCGCTGCAAAACTTTAATGATTTATCTTAAACTTTTATTGACAGGCAGTAGAGGAGAAGAAGCTGATTAATGTGTGAATCAGTCAGAGGTGTTCGACAGAGGAAAGGATGGAAGACAGCCGCTGCACATACGATGCTGACGGACGAATAAAAACACCCTAAATGAAGCCGCAGCATCTAATATAGAGTCAGGGCAGCATATTTAACACAAAGCGAACGACGAGCTGCTACAGGAGTCCGTTCATAATCATTAAGTCGTCAGTGAGACTCGCAGCAGCGGCAGCAACAAACCAAACACTTGGCAGCAGACGCTCTCAACATGGTGGAGATGGATTTGATCCAGGAGCTCAGCGGTGATTAGGTCTGTCATCATAGCTTCTTTTGTTGGGTGATTTATTGTCCCAGCAATTAATGTGGTAAACGATTCATTTGCATAAAGCAGAGGAGTTGTTGCAGAAAAGGTAGATAGCACATCCTAAAATGAATATAAGTGGACGTAGTCTCCCACAGGTTTCTGAAGAGCTCACTCCACCTCCCGGCTTATCCAAAAATAGGCAAACACGTGGAGCTGAAGGACGCCTGGTTCCTCAAACAAGCCACCTGCAGCAACACCTACCTGTCAATCAAAGCGTCCACGCTCTTAATCCTGCATAACTTTAAGTCTTAATATAATGTGAACAGGTGAGTTGTATATAAATTCACCCTCAGTACAGTTGTCATGAACGGGGAAATTAGCTACAGAGACCAAAACTGTTTTTTGTACCAGGCTGTAAACATGTTTATTTCTGCTGTGAAGTTGGACATTTGGACATGGGGACTTATGGAGACTGACTCACTTCTGGAGCCAGCCTCAAGTGGACGTTAGAGGAACTGCAGTAGTTGTCAGGAAACCTCAAACTAAACTCATCCTGCTGCTTCTCTTCTCTTTGTGTCTGAAGGTAATTTTGGAGATCGTTACTTCGGCACCGACGCTCCGTCAGACTGGTGTGAAAGCGACGAGGGGATGGACTTCTGAAGGAGGAGAACTTATTACAGTGGAGACTTGTTACAGAAGCACTTACGGCTGTGAAGAAGAAGAAGAAGAAGAACCTCCTTCATCCCTCGACCGCTCCGCTTCGCCGACGTCCTCGTGTCCGGCGAGGTAACGCTGTACAAACTGCTTCCTGTTCAGCCGGTGAGCGCTCGGTGGAGATTTCAGTCCGTCCCTCCACGTTACAGCCGAGTTTAAAGAGCTGTATTTATTCCACTGCAGCCAACCCTAAACTACTTACTAAGGAAAATGCTTGACTACGATGTAAATAATGTTGCCAGTAATGTGTTTGTGTCCAGATGAATCCACGTACTGTCAGTTTACTGGAAGGGCCTTAAAATAATCTTTGAGTTTCTTACATGATTTTGCACAGTAAGTCTCTTTGCCTTCACATAAAACAGATATTGTAAATAAATCATTCAAACGTCCGGTTGGAGAGTTACCTGGGAAGACTCGGCTAGAGCTCGGCTCAGTTTTAATCCACAGTGTTCGATCGATCCCCTGCTCAGCCGCCTAATCCGGAATAATCCATTTTGTTTTGCACAAAGTCTCTATCGCAGGTATCGGATGTTTACAGGGTTTATTTCTGGAGTCATCCATCACGTCTAGTTCAGAGTCATACTGTGATTTTTATTTCTTTATTTTTTAGTGCGTTCCATCTGTCTGTACTGTAAAATTAATATTACCTCAGGCGACTTTCACTGAAAATAACAACTAAAGATTCATACTTGAAGACGATGATCGAAGGGAAACGGTGGACGAACGTTTGTTTAATCTGTTAAGTTGTTTTTAATCTGTCTGTTACCACGACAACAACAAAAACACAGCCATGTAGTTCCTCCACGCTCATTATTTTTTTTAAAAACTTAAAGGTCCAGTGTGTGATTTCTGTTGCGGATTGCAACCCCCTCCCCTCACCCTTCATCTCCAAGAATGAAGGAGAAACTACAGCGGGTGTGAATCGCCTCTTATCCAGAGAAAGCAAACTCAACAACACACAAGACATCGCAGCCAGCGGTCCAACAGCAAGAAGCCCGTTTAAAAATATTAACATCACACCGATGTATAACAGAACAGCTGCTTCGAGTCTGCATGAAAACATTCCAGCTGATTCGTGGAGAGACGTCGTCCGTCTTTGACACAATTTTAAGCATAAATGCATTTTATTTTGTTAAAATAATTAGTAAGAAAGAAAAACACTTGATTGGCAGAAGATTTGGATAGTCAACCAGGGTTTCTAAATATTTAATCGTCTGATTCCAGCTGATTAAACCCGAATGAAAACATCGTTACGGATGCCAAATCCCTCTAAATGTGACACACTGGACCTTTTTTAAACATCAACGTACGGCTCGCTTTGCTTTGTCTGTCAAACACTGTGCAGAAACGCAGCGCGCTGATTTTAAAGCAGCACTTGTGTCAGCATCATGTCTGTGTATTCAAATATACTCTGACCTGTACGGGATGCTCACGTGTTGTTGTGGTAACATTTTCTTTTAATGTTTTTATGTATTTATTGTTTGTAGAGATTCTTCACATATTAGTTCTGCACAGACATTTATCCCCAGTTACATAACCAGCCAAACTTTATTTTAAGGTTTATTTTAAGACTTGGGCTGCGGCTCAGTCGTCTGTTTGTTGTGTCCTTCATGGAAAGAAATGCAGATGGACTCTCCTGTGCTTAAAAATCTTTGTATTTATGTCGACTGTTGGACCGCAGCCTCGTCTTACTCACTCGTCAAACAGCTTTAACTACCTTTTAATAATGTCTGAGGTCAGACTTGTCCTCTTGCCAAGCGTCCACCATCAGAAAACACTCCTGTTACAACTTCATGCAGCTTCCACGTGCATTCAAACACACAACAACAAGTATTACTTGAAGAGAGAGTGAGCTGCTGTCACTTTGTACCTGTACTGTACCACACGATGACTAAATGTGGCGGCTGGTCACCTCTCATGACTTTAAACAGTGTTGCTAATATGTTCATTTCACAGGTGGAGCTGACAACACATTAATAATGGCTGAGTTCATTAAAACCATCACACCTAAATGGAACGCAGCCACGGTTGATGTTTGCAGGTCACACCTGTGTCTGACGAGTCCTCTGTGCTCTTTGGTTTTTGTTTAATTTCACTTGTACAGAATAAAAATATTAATTTAAAATGACTTCTGACTCTTGTTGTTTGTTTGTTTTCTGTACCGGCGTTGGCCGCAGGGGGGCGGCAGCAGCAGGGGTGACATGTGCTTGTTTACAGTGGAAGTGACGCAGCCTGCAGCTCTCATGCTGCCTTCAACGACTGTGGGAATTTTGTAAGAGCCGGTAAAGAGGTCAGATAAGTGCACATCTTTCATTCACTCAAATGTATTATTGACTTTACCTGACAAAGCAGTAACACGTTTTAATGTGTTTTTGCCTTTTTAACAGAAAAGGGAATAATGTAGGTCCAATTCTTCTTTGAATTAATAGTTTTTGACTTATTTTTATTTTTGAATTTTAGTGCAATTTTTAAAAGCATCTCAGTTTAGACCAAAAGCCTCTTAAAGCTTATTCTTTAATTATTATTATTATTATTAAAACTTTATTAAATGTACTTAAATTTAATGTGAAAACCCTTTTTTCAGATTGCAGAACTCTAAATTCGGAGCTGACGCCTGAGCCGTGAAGGCATCACTCGGCAGCTCTTTTAGAAGTGGACGCCGGGTGCTCGTGGCGCGTTCACGGACAGGTACACTTTAAATTCACGTTCATTTGTAACACTGCGGGTATTAACGGACGTTCAGCTCGGTCGCGGTTGTGTTTGTAAGTACGTGGCAGGCTCAGGTGTGTTCCTGAACGGTTAGAGAAACACTCAGGTTAATGACGTAGACGTTATTTGATGTGTGAGTTACAGAGTGTACAATAAAAAGACGTGATTTAACGAGTTTTAACGCCGTTAACGTCCCCAACGGTCACTAACGGTCACTAACGGTCACTCGGACCGTTGGCACGGCGCCAAATCAACATTCTAAAGTGTTCCCGCTTGTTTGTAAAGCTACGAGTCCTTTTAGAAACTATTTTACACGTTTAACTGAATAATTTGAAGCATTTTTTCAATAATTCTGCGTCTTTATTAAAAGTTTTGAAACTAGAAACAAACTAGTTAAGCTAATGGACGCTATAACGGCGTTTATTAGGAGGGGGGAGGGAGGGGGCGCTTGATTTGATTTTCACATTGCCTGCCGGTGGGCGGGGTGAGTCACGTTTTTGCTGATTTAGTTTGTGGTTTCTGTTTATAGGTTGGAGAATGGCGGGACTGTGGAGATCCTACCAGGCTCTGATGACCAGATACCCGTGGACGGTGCAGATAGTCACCGCAGGTCAGAGTACCTCCATCACACGTTACATAAATCAAACAGCTCCAACACTAAGTCATCTTATTTAGGCTTTTTAAAGGCGCAGACACACACTGAAAACACACTGAAACACTCTGAAACACACTGAAAACACACTGAAAACACACTGAAACACACTAAAAACACACTGAAACACACTAAAACCACACTAAAAACACACTGAAACACACTAAAAACACACTGAAACACACTAAGAACACACTGAAACACACTGAAACACTCTGAAACACACTGAAACACTCTGAAACACACTAAGAACACACTGAAACACATTAAAAACACACTGAAACACACTAAAAAACACTGAAACACACTTGAAACACACTGAAACACTCTGAAACACACTGAAAACACACTGAAAACACACTGAAACACACTAAAAACACACTGAAACACACTAAAACCACACTAAAAACACACTGAAACACACTGAAACACACTAAAACCACACTAAAAACACTGAAACACACTGAAAACACACTGAAAACACACTGAAACACACTAAAAACACACTGAAACACACTAAAAACACACTAAAAACACACTAAAAACACTGAAACACACTAAAAACACACTGAAACACACTGAAACACACTAAAAAACACTGAAACACACTGAAAACACACTATGAACACACTGAAACACACTAAAGCACACTAAAAACACACTGAAAACACACTGAAACACACTGAAACACACTAAAACCACACTAAAAACACTGAAACACACTGAAAACACACTGAAACACACTAAAAACACACTAAAAACACTGATACACACTAAAAACACACTGAAACACACTAAAAACACACTAAAACACACTGAAACATTAAAAACACACTGATACACACTAAAAACACACTAAAAACACACTAAAAACACACTGAAACACACTGAAAACACACTATGAACACACTGAAACACACTAAAACACACTAAAAACACACTAAAAACACTCTGAAACACACTAAAAACACACAGAAAACACACTGAAACACACTGAAACAAACTCACACACAGAGTTTAAGTGATGATAAACTCCTGGTCATGTTTCATGACCTTCGCTCCGGTTGTGCACCTTCAGTTTTCTGAGTCAACAAAAGGAAAGACCTTTGAACCGAGGCACAGATCTGTTCCTGAACGCTGTCAGACCTCTGCTCGATACACCGTGTCAAACGTCAGGATGGAAACTCTTCAGATCAGAGACTCCTTACAGGAGAGGAAATGTTCCTAATGCCACTAGATGCCACAGGAATCACACTGGGGAACACAGTTTATGTTGAGTTAGGTCTGACAGCTGTGTTTAACTCAGTTTCTCTATCACATGAAGTTTTTGATCTATATGTCTCAACTGTGACTGCACAAACAAGTTTCCGTGTAGCTGTAGATGAGTCCAATCGTGATCAGCTGGTTCCCCAGTGTTATTTATATTTCATAGCCTGGCTGACTTCATGCTTCTTGCAAGTACCTGAAGACACATGACGTGTTTTGTTTTTTTCTTCCATTGTTGTTCTCAATAAATCCAAACTTGAGGTAACTGTCGTCATATTTCGCCTTTAGTGGACGGACTTAAATATTTGTTCGTTGTGCTAAATTAGATCAGTGCATCCTCCGGTCTTGAGCAAAGTGACAGCTTTACGTGGCACGTCACATCATTTCATCTCATGACTGAGCGTTATTCACTGACGTAGTGGTTCCCATTCATAGTTATGCACTTTTTAAAATAATACGCCATAACTTTATTAATTTATCGCGGACCCCTAACCTATGGCTCCCCAACGGGACCCCAGTTTGAGAGTCATGTCTGTAGACTGTCCATCAGTCAAACTAAACTATTACACGATGAGTGTTTGGCTTCTGGTAACTTCAGAGGATGCTATAATCAACAATATAACGCTCAACTATAAAATCCACAGCTGTGATTTATCAAAACGTTGCACAGAAGCCTTTTAATTCCTTTGACTTTTTGTCCTTAACAGCACACAGATTTCTAAATTTACCTCCTGAAACTCTGACGTGACTTCTTGCCGAACGTTTTCAGGTTCAAGGCACGAGATTAATTTATTTAAAAGTCCCTTTGTGCTGCTTAAAGAACAAGAATGATGTAAATGGACGACTATGATACGCTGTGAGTATGAACTGAAGAGTCTGAGGAAAGAAGCTGCTCTGCAGTCTGGTGGTTCGACAGCGAATACTTCTCAGACAGCAGCATGAAACTCCTCCTAAAGTTTGTTGGTTCAGTGTAGTGCAGGTGAATCACCACAAGGTGGAGGCAAAGCTCAGCAGATGTCCTTTTTCTGGAAGTAACAAAGTACATTTACTCAAGTACATTTATTTCCATGTGATGCTGCTTTATATACTTCTACTCCACTACATTTATTTGACACTAGTTACTTGTCAGATCAGACCAGACTCAGACCTGAAGCCGTCTCAAGGTTCAGTATCTTAATAAATATATAAAGGCACCAGCAGATGTTCTGTTAGAAACTATTTCAGTGTCTCTGGTTTGTTGTGAGTTATCTTTTCAGTTTCTGACTCCAGTCCTCAACACAGGTCTGATCGAATGGGCATCATAAGTCCGAAGTCTTGAAGACAACATTTATACACATTAATTTTCCAAGCTTGCGAGTGTTTAAACGTCCGACCTCGACTGCAGCAGCAGTGAAAATATGATCACCTGTTCGATCGCGCTCACTGGTCTGAGACTCTGCGTCTGTCTCCTGTTTTGTCCTCCAGGGTCTTTAGTCGGTGTCGGCGATGTCATCTCCCAACAGCTGATCGAGAGACGAGGATTGGCTCATCACAACGTGCAGCGGACGGCCAAGATGATGAGCATCGGGTTCTTCTTCGTGGTAAGTCGCGGCCTCTCGACTCCGGCACACTCGTTTAAATAAAACTTTTGTCTTTACATGATTGAGTTGAAAATAGTCCCCGTTAACAGCTGCAGCATCGGGAAAACAACTTAAATGTGACAGATCATGTGAAATCACCTTTTTAAAAACAAGTTCCAGCTCTAAAGACTGAACTGAAACCGATCCAGCAGGTGCAGTTTGTGCTTTTTATGTTCACTTGGTTTATTTGTGGATCTATAAGTGACTCAAACTGTGCGTTTATTCCTGTGCTCCTGTGTCTTTTGTATGTTCGTGAATCCGCTCGTCTCCGTCCTGTGACAGCTGCACAATCCACCTCTGAAGTAGCGCACGTCTTTCATGGCGTCACCGCGACGTACACACAAGTTTATTTATATTTCCATAATCGTCTTACGTTCGTCCAATCAGCTGCCTCGATGTTATGAATGATAGAGCGGACACTCGTCTTGAAAATAGCTCTCCTGGTTCACACAGGAGTCACGTTACACTGAGACGAGTTCACTCGTTCATCTGCGAACACGCGACTTGTTTCACGCCTCATACATCACGTATCTCTCTCCTGCACGTTAATAAAACATCGGGTCGATTTATCTGCAGTGAGCACGCAGAGAGGAGTTCATGTCTGACTTTGTTTGTTTCAGGGCCCGGTGATCGGAGGCTGGTACAAAGTTTTGGACAGGTTGGTGGTCGGAGGAACTAAAAGTGCCGCCATGAAGAAAATGCTGGTTGATCAGGTGAGAGAAACATCTGACGCGTCTTCTTCTACTGTGCAGCCAACGGGATGGATGAGTCCAGAAACAATCAGGCTGACAGACGACTCTTCTTTTCTGAAGTCATTCATTGCACCTGTCACGCTGTTTAAAAGACACTGTACTGTGAGAGTTCAGATTTTCCCCACACCGAAGAAACTCACGTGTTACAGCAGCTCAGAGTGCACAAGGTGGAAAAGAAAAATCTAATTAAAATGAGTTATATACACCTTTATATTAGGGATGGGGACATGATTTTCGAATAGTCGAATATTCGTGACGAGTTCGAATATTGAATAGTAATTTCGAATGCCGTTTTGGCTTACGTTGCATTCCACTAAAAAAAAATTAGCACGGAAAGGCGTTTCCTAGTTCCTAACATACTCTGTTGCATTAATTCGGCCAGAGGGTGCCGCTCTCGTACAGTAAAGGTAGTCAAAATAACAGAAGAAGAATTGCAATCAACGTGTGGTTAGCGTTAACCGCAACAATTGCCGTCATATTTGGCGAGGATTACAGCACAGAGAGCGCAACATGCGTGACTGAATTGACTCAGTACTGCCAGGATACATGGCGACCACTCCACACTGACCCGATGACATAGTGAAAAGACAATAAACAGAAATACCCTCGCCTGGCAAAGTTGGCCAGCGCCTACCTGTGTGTGCCAGCAACGTCCGTGCCATCGGAACGTGTGTTCTCCGCAGCCGGTCTGATTGTCAATAGGCTGCGTACCCGTCTCCATCCCGACCACGTCGACATGTTAATTTTTCTAAACAAAAATATGTCTTAGGTTTATTCTACTCTGTTCGAACGCTTTCAATATCGTTCCCTAAACGGGCAGTTTCACCCGCGGTTCCTTCTAACAGACGTAAATAGTAAATAATAGTAAATATAAATAATAAAATTGGAAGCCTATATTATTGTTTGAGACTGTTGGCTATGTGATGTGAATGGAAGTTTATTGTTTATTTGTTTATTATTGTTTATTGACTCATTAAACCGTTACCGCTTTCACCCTGTCTGTCATGTGTGCGCGCGTTTGGGTGTGTGGGTGGGGGCGGGCGGGGTTCTGTCGATTTTCGAATCGAATTTCGAATAGTGTTTTTGATCAAAAGTCACATCCCTAGTTTATATCAAGTGTACTGATGATGGATCATTGCACAGCCGACTTCTCCTACTGTGGTAAACAAAGTTTATTTAATGTTTTCAGCAGATTGTTGTGAACAGCTACAATCAGTCGATTTACAAAAGTGGCTGATTCTTTTTCTTCCACCTGATAAACTTAAAATTAATTGACGAATCATTTCACCTTTTAATGACATTTATCAAACCCAACTGGTTCAAAACACTTTCCAGAAAAGGAAATATTAAGATCAGGTAACAAAAATAAAGAACACCCTGCCCTCTGCTGTTTGACATGAAGAACAAACTGCAGGTTCGAGGACTTCAGACCTCTCTGTGCCTCCCATACCCTGAAATATTTCCCGCAGCAGACGGGTCCACACTTGGCTTCAATAGTTACGTGGTCGCCCCTCTGCTTGCTTCAGTCATAAATAATAATAAGAGCTGTTTGAGCGTCGATCTGCGTCAGAGCTGAATAACAGACTGAAGTCAGGCGACTGTTTTTATGTAAGTTCAAGACGTTTAATCTACATTAAAGCTTCAATGTCTAATCTCTGTGAGAGCCTTGATAAGCTGCACTGTCACAGAAAGGTTTATTTTCTTTGACCTGACTCAGTTTGTTAAATGATACGTGACCCACCAATAACAGACCTGAACCTGAGACCTCAGGTGTTTGATCAGCACAGAGCTGATTTTAACTCTGTCCTTTTTTATCACAAACGCTTTACTCCGTCTTCTTCTTCCGTCTCTGTAGTTGTGTTTCGCTCCGGGTTTCCTGGCAGCTTTTCTCTGCATCTCCGGCGCTCTGAACGGACTGACGGTGCAGGAGAACGTCAACAAGCTCAAGAGGGTGAGTCGCTTTGCTCGACGTGGTTACAGAAGGTACGATCCCTCTCCTCCTCCTCCTCCTTCGAGGAGTTTGCAGCTTTTCTCGACTGAACACTCTTTGTTAGATCCACCTGAACTTCCACCTGTGCATGCGGGGAAAACTTCCAAAACTTCTCTCTTTACTCCACCCAAGGTAATAAAGTCTTAATAAAGGTATGAAGAGGAGGAGGAGGAGGAGGAGGCTGCGTGTTGTCTGTTCTCTGTTTGTGCACTGAAAAACAAATCACAGCAAATTTACAACTGAATTTTTCCAACTTTAAGTATGAAAAATATTTTTAAAAGGCGTAAAAGTTTTTTTTCTTCTGCGTTTTGCTGCAACAATCTTCACCAAAGAAAGCATTTTTGTCATTTTAGATATTAAGTTGTTTGTTCTGTTCTATATTTATTTCCTGTGTGTGAACAGAGTTCAGGTAAATGAAAGTACACAGAGCGGACGTCCAATATCTGACCTGCAACACTCACCTCTCATTATTATTAGAAACTATTTCCTGTGATGGAGGAAGAGAGCGAGCGAGGAGGGGCGGAGGGATTGTGGAAATAGCTGGAGTGACTCATACCTTCGTGTGTGTGTGTGTGTGTGTGTGTGTGTGTGTATTTGTATGCCAGGTCAGAGCTGACTGTCATCTTGTGCCAGCTGCTCAAACGTCCGTCAGCGTCGTGCTTACCCAACGTGCGGCTGGTCACCATCAATTATTTACAAAAGGGAGGGGCGCCGAGCTGAAAGGCCAAACTGGTAAATGTCAGAAAGGACAGAAAATAAATGACAAATGTGCTCATTACAAACGAGGCCGGGCCACTGAGGAAATGTGACATGGAAACTAATGCAGGCCGGCGACCAAGCGGACGCTCCGAGTGTTAAAACTCGACATGTTACTTACCGGTGACGGCACAGAAACCTGAACTCCTCCAGCTGATTCTCCTCCCCGTTACAGAACATGAAACTATAAATACACGTAAGATGTTCCCATCAGCGTCTAAACAGAAGACGCTGAACTTGAAGTATTCATACGATAAAAACACGCAGACGAAATTTGGTTTGAAGAGCTTCATATAGTTCCGGAGTTCGTGTCGGGATGAGTAAGTACGGCGTGAAGCAAGCGTCAACCTCCGTGTCTGTGAAGTGAAGCCTGTAAAAACTGCAGTTCCTCTTGTCGTCCACTTGAGGCTGGCTCCATAAGTCCCCATGTTCAAATGTCCAACTTCACTGTCTTCAGGTTTCAGTCGTAGTTTGAAGAGGTTGTGGTTTGGCTTAAAACAATTTTGAGTTTTGGTTTCACAGTCTCCAAGTCTTTTTGTTGTCTTGAGTCCAAACCAACTTTACTACAACATCGGCACCCTAAAATAAACGAGGTTCGATATGATGATGGGAGGTTATTACTCACAAAGACGTCTTACGTCACTGCAGGTCAGTGTAAGACACTGAAGCGTGTTAATTGTATTCTTGTATTCCACCAGTATAACCAGCATAGAAATCGCCAGAAGAGCTGAGAAAGGTTCCCGTGTTCTGCCGAGCGTGTGAGGAAACATTTCGACGTGTCTCTGACGCAGCTGATCAGCGCCGGTAATTTCACCTCAGGTGGTCGGGTCGCTTGTTTGGCCATAATTGATTTTGTTCTTCAGACAGGGGGGAAAAAAAAAGGTTGTAACAGGAACATTGGCCTGTTGCTTTTATATGTCGAGACATGTGGAGGTGACCTTTAAATAGACGACGGAGTGTGTGTGTGTGTGTGTGTGTGTGTGTGTGTGTGTGTGTGTGTGTGTCTTTCATACACACACCATCTTTATTTCATCATTCAGAAAGTTAAAGTCGACTTAAACTGGATTACACATTTCCTCTGATTGTTTCATCGTCGTGTTTGGTCACGTTAACATTAACGAGTCGTACAGGTGGTGATACCAATTTAACTATAATAATTGAGATTGTTAAAGTGTGTGAGATTAGGTGACATGGATTTGTTTTGAAGGAACCTGATTCAAACATGTGCTCTCTAAACAAAGTTTATTGAGTGAACAGAGACACAGAATTTGCTTCAGCACCGTAGACGGAGACTTTTATTTACGTATTACATAACGGCGTTCACACATTTACATTAATGTGTGAACTGAAAAGTTGATTAACGTGCATCTTCCCAGGTTTTAAGTCCATTACCAAACCCAATGCATAACTACAGTGCATTCTCGGTGATGTACACCTCTGGCGTGATCACCATTGTTGACCCCTCCGATGGTCAGTTTCACCAAGTTCACTTAATGAAGGAGGTGAGGATCCACTCGAGCAGACGTGAACACGACTTTGTGAACGACTTCAGAAAACGCAAGCTTGGTCTCGATGTCTCAGAAGCAGAAACCGAGAGACAGAAGCGGCGTCTGAAATCTCTCCTTGCTCAGTCACTTTTCTTGCAGCAGGTTATTTTCCAGTGATCATTCGACAGCTGCAGAGCTGTCTTTATAAAGTACAGCACACTAAATCTGAAAGTAACAAAGTTACTTTAAGTTAGTTATCAAATGTGTCTAGAAGCTGCCTGGTTTCTACCCTGGCAAAGCAACAACACCAACACAGCAAACACCTGAAACGTCTCATCAACCGTCAAGTTAATTTCTCCATGAAATCATTCTGAGATTCTGAGAATACAATGAAATGTCCGTGACCTTCGACCCCTCAGTGTGTTCCTACCTGGGCTCAGGAACATTTCACGGTTCATCACTGCATCTACAAAATGAAGAATCTCCCGAACCTGCAGGAGCTCGATGTCGACCGTCGGCGATAACTCAACGATCGCTCGGCCTGCTGCTGAGATTTTTGGCGACGGAAGCGTCGACCCTGCGTTGTTTTTGGAAGGAAACTCCAACACCAACTGGAGGTTCAACACATCGCCATTTCTCACTTCATCCCCCACCGGCGCTTTCAACTGTTCACCGATGGGAGATGTTGGAGGATTCCTGAGCGGGGAGGCCAGAAGTTTGAAAAGTTTCTTTACAGGCGTCAAAACATCGAAACAAACTCGCCCTCTGATGAAAAATGTTCGTACAGCTCATGTCGGACTATAATCAGGCAGAAGTGAAAGATTCCTGTGTCGACATGTCCAGAAGACCTCACTGTGTATCTTATCTCACTGCTAGGAGTCCTAAATGTTGATGAAAGATGAGTGAATTTAGTCATTATCAGCGACTTTAAGTGATAAATACTGTTAAACCAAATATTAAACCCCTCTCAGCTGCTGTAACCTCACAATGTTTTGTGAATATGTCTGTCTGATTTCACTTTGCAGGACTACACAGACGCCCTGATCTCAAATTACTATGTGAGTTTCTCCTGTGTGGTGACACGTAAAGTAAATATCTAAATAATAATTTTCACTAGACCTCATATTGTGCATCAGATGAGTTCATTTGTGTCCTGATTTGTTTTGTGTTTCAGCTCTGGCCAACAGTCCAGATCGCCAATTTCTACTTCATTCCACTTCATCACAGGTATTCACACTCAAACAATCAGCTGCATTGAGTTTAAACTGGGACACTGTGGTAAATATGGACAGCTGTACTCGAGTAGTTGGCTTTGACTTGACTCCGACACCAAAACCAAACATCAAACGTCTTCCTGGTGGTCCAAACACTAACACTCCCGGCTAACAAACTGAGCTAACAGCAGCTACAGCTGTCAGCAGTTTACTTCACTGTCCATCATAAACTCTGTAAATCACAGAGAGTTGAGGCGGAGCAGCCGGAGGACATCAGAGGGAAAACCAGAAAACATTTCCTCCATAAAATATGATCCAGTTTCACCAGAATCAGTGAAATAGTTGCTGCTGTGTGACTTGGTGCCGTAAATCGTTACGTACTTCTCCCAACACACTCACGCACTGCGTTGACGTAAAATGTCGTCCTCTCTGCAGGTTGGCCGTCGTCCAGGTTGTCGCCGTTGGTTGGAACTCCTACCTGACCTGGAAGGCCAATAAGATGTGAACGAGGATCGCAGGTCCGGCCTGTGTCGTTGCTGTTGTTGATGACGGTTTTACTCATTTGTTCGTCGTCGTCTGATATTTCCAATGTGTAAAACTGTGACTGAGTCACTCGTAAAGGTCAGGAGAAAGTGCTCGTCTACTCTGAATGACAAATTCACACTTGAAAGTCAAACTTGCATTTGCAGAAATGTCTGTGAAAGTTTGTTATTTATGGAAATGAGATCTGGCAGCGTCGCCGCGGTGTAGCCACACATACGCACACACACACACTCATACATCAACACCGACTGGCTCAAACTTTTCTGATTGTTCTTGAAGACTTGAAATAATTGTGTCAGAGAATAATTGTACGTGTTAATAGGATCATGTTTTGTCTCCTCATGATGTAAATGAATGAATCATGGATCTGTGGTCGTTCTTTAGGACTGACTGACTTTTTTTTAATGAGTTTTAGACGATTCATGTCTGTATGCTAAATATAAGGCTGATTAGCGTAGCTTAGCACAAAGAGTGAGAACGGGTGGAAACGTCTAGCCTGACTGAGTACGGAGGTAACAAAATCCAACGACCAGCAACTCTCAGGTTCATTTTATTCATGTTCTCATTTGTTTCATCACTACAAAAATGAGTGATAAATGTGATAAACTATTTTTTCTTTTCAGCAACAAATGTTTATTTAACTATAATGAACTCAAACTTCACTTAAGATTAGAAACAGTAACAAGAGTTGGATCTCTGTTTCCCTTTTTATGAAGTGTTAGCATCCCAGTATCTCAGTATACACACTTTGGTCCACTATTCAATTCAATTCAAGAGTTTGTCATTGTCCAAAGGCAACGAAATTGTGTGTGGAGCACAACACAGAGCAGAAGTTACATTTACAAATAAAAAAGTGCCGGTGCCCCCCCTCTCCAGTTCCCCTTAAAGTGCAAAGTGACAGGATAAAGTGACATTTATTCTTGCCCGCCCTCCCAGATCCCATGCATAAACAGACAGACTCCCCATCCCCATACTGAAAATATGAATAAATAAATAAATAAATAAATAGCTCCAAGATACCATAATATGAACAAGCAGTTATCCTAGCAGCCCTTGTGAGTTTAACAGTCTTATTGCCTTTTAGTCCAGGGTCTGAATGGACCTGTATCTTCTACCTGAGGGCAGCAGTTGGAACAGATGATTGGCAGGATGGTGGCAGTCATGCAGGATGTTTATCTGAGTATGTCCACGGGAAAATACCCAACAAGACCCTTTAGGGTAAAAACTTTCTCAGTCCAACAAATGCCTTTCTCTGGGCTGAATGAAAACTCACAAACTGGTCATCTCTCGAAGTGATGCTCCCATAACCTGTGCACCCTCAAAATCCACATTCTGTGTTTCAGGTACCTCTTCTGTAGAATCTGCTCCCTTAATGCCCATAAAGGTTTTGGATATGTCTTCCATGCCCATGTTCTCTGACAAATCCCAGGTGTTCTCCACAACGTCTAAAATCATAGCCCTTTCTGACTGTGTATGGACAAGCTTTGCTTCATGAGCTGAGGCATTTTCTTCAGACTTCTGCTGTCTTTTATGTTTCCAGCACCAGAAAATTAAATCAAAATTATGATAATAAAAGTAATGGTAGCAACCACTCCGATTGATACTCCCCTACCCTGTGATGAAGTGTTTTGAGATTCCGTGGTGAGGCTTAAGTCAACCGTGGGGTTTCAGCAATGTCATGGACCATTCTAAAATCTCGGTAGGTTCCTGTGATAGTTCCTGTGGTGTTTTTTGTTTTTTTGCATTGCCTTGTGAAGACAAGTCATCTTGAGTGCTTGCAGACGTTTCGGTAGATGTCAACAAACTGTAGTTTGCAGGGAAGGTGGTGACTAATGAAGACCTGTACCTGTTCTTAACACGTTTAATGGTTAGTGAGACGTCTCCATTTGGGGATCTGGGTAGGAAAAGTAGAAAGAAAGAAGTGGTGGATTACATACTCAATGTAAGAGATGAGGTGTTCCTGCTCCACTAGACCATCTTGAATGGTTGACCGTCCACTCGATCTCCAAGGAACCAACATCCACAGGATCAAGGATGAAATGATGTCTTGTCCTGGTGCTACTTGGTATTTAGAAGAGGGGGTAGTTAAATTCAAACCCCGGGTGGATGTCAAAAGAACTGACATCAGACCGATGAGCAAGACCAAAGCCATGGAAACGTTTGGGGCCTTGAAGGATTAACAGCATCAGGGTGATCTCTTTAAGTCCATTTACTGCACATTGAAGTCTTCCTGTGTTTCCACGTGTCTTCACTCGTGTTTTGCCTCTTTAAAGACACGTTTTGTTTTTCATGTACAATTCTTTTTTTTTTTACAAACAAGGTGTTAATTACTGAGCTTTAGAGGTTAAGGGCTAATTGGCTGCAGGGTCTAGCTTTATTTTCACCACACAGATGTGGGAGTGGCGTCGATCTTCTCGTCTAACTCAACAAAAAAACAAACTATTCCTTTAAAGAGTATAATTATAGTATAATTGAATTAACTTCTGTCTAATAATATTTACTGTAAATTCAGGAATCTGCTGATGAAATGTGGATTTCTCCTATATTTTTCAGTGTACGTCTAAAATGTGCTCATGTATGATAACAAAGACAATCTCCTGTATGTGTGTGTGTATATACTAATAAAAGTTTTACATGAGGTGATGGTGCGTTTGACCTCGCCAACTTCTGTAGCCAACTTTAGCTTTGGCTGGGTGGGGTTTGTTTGGAGGGAGATGTGGAGGCTGCTGAGCCGGGCTGTCGACCAAATTAACTGCACACATTCACAAACACTCCTGGGCTATATCGGGGAAAAGCAAGCGGAAAACGTCTGACGAATCCATTGAAAACACGCCAAATACCCCCACCCCCCACCTGCCCTCCGAGGTATATGAGCCTCTCCCCAGAAAGCTGGAATCCTTCAGCGCCAACGCTCACCGAGATAATTAAATTAAGATACAGTGCAAAGTCTTGTTTGCGCTCCAACCTGTACGTGAGGTGTGATGGAGCTGACGTCCCAGTTGAAAATGTTCAGGTTGTTTGAGCTTCGGTTATGATACTTAGTGATGGAGGAGACTTGTGACTCATTTTGTACATCCAAAGTTGAGGCCTCACTGGAGACTAAAGGATGTTTTAATTAAAGACATTTAATCCTTCTTAACTCTTTAACTGATGCAAACAAACCCAACATGAACTTTATCTGGACTTAAATATGGAAATTTATCTTCAGGGCAACATGCTGCTTCTCCTAAATGCCCCCAGAAAAATAGGTTTTAAATATAAAAGCAACATTTTTTAATTTTTCTAACAGATTTAACGTTCATTCGTACGTCTGTTCTCACACTATGTAACTTTGGGCTCCGGGTCGGGAGAAGTACGTAACGTTTGTACCACAGGCATTTTGCACCACCAATAAAAAGAGGAGGTTTTGAAATGCTGACAAGGAGCGGAGATGGTGTCGTGCCAGAACAGGAGCTGGGCAGTGTAACCGGGCCTCAGCAGCCTTTTATGGACATGATGGCAGAGGAGAAGAGAGCGAAGAGGACGCTGACGGAGGAAGCTAAAAAGAGAAAAAGGAGAGAGTGAGCGAGCAAGAAGCCGCCGGACAAGAGTAAATGTGGGACTGACTTTTAGTGGTTGGTGAAATAAAAGGCTCAAAGACAGACGCCGAGCTGGGCTGAAGTAAACTGCTGACAGCTGTAGCTGCTGTTAGCTCAGTTCGTCAGCTTGGCGGTGAGCTCAGAGCGACGGGTACCCGTCGCTCTGAGCTCACCGCCAAGCTGACGGACTGAGTGTTTGTACCAACAGGCGTTATGGACTACCAGGAAGAAGAAGAGGAGGTAACCAGGCTCAGTAGCTTCTATGGACATAATGGCAGAGGAGAAGAGTAAATGTGGGACTGACTTTTAGTGGTTGGTGAGAGCTCGGTGAAATAAAAGGCTGAAAGACAGACGCCGAGCTGGGCTGACTGCTGCTGGACTAGTCACTGATATTATCTGCTGGTTGATGATTGGATGTGAGCTAACAGCAGCTACAGTTGTACCTCTGGTGCAATCACTGTTCAGCACCACGGACAGCTCCCAGATTCATTCACAAGAAATGATAAAAATCTGATCATGAAATGTTAAAAATAAAAATGTATTGTGTTTTTACTCCTGTTGCATCACTTATAATCAACTTTTAATCCTTAATTTGTGTCTTTAATCACAAATTTAAGATAAATATCCTCACAGGTGATCACATCTATCTGAAGGAGCCTCTTTATTTTCCCCTCCTTTATTTTCTGTCCATCACAGCATCCCCAGCTGTCCCTCGGGGGGGACTATATTGCCTCGTCGTCGTCGTCGTCTCGATAAGTTGTCCAGTTTCCAAACCGGTCCCTGTGCTTGCATTGACGTCAAAGGTGCAGGCTGGATGTATAAAACCGGTCCGTCCTCTCTGTCGACGCTCACACCGACCTGAGACCAGCGCCGGTCCTCCCGCAGAGTTCAGCTGCAGCATCCGGAGAGAAGAAAGTAAGTTTCATTTCATCCGTTTTTCAGATTCAGTCCTGCTGAAAGTTTTTGTCATTTTTATGTGAAATTTACTAGAATAAATCCTTTCTTTCTCCTCCACCCTGCTTTCCAGGACATGAAGTCAGCCCCCCTGCTCCTGCTCCTCTCCTCGGTCCTCCTCTCGGCTCACCTCCGCCCCGCCGCCGGCAGACCGCGCGTCCTCCTCCCCGGCTGGCTGGATGACAGCGGCCGCCTCCAGACGCATGAGCAGCTGGACGAGGTGCTCCTCAGAGCGGCTGCCGCGGGTGACAGCGCCGCCTCAGATGTACTCGGAGAAAACCTCCTGAGGTTTCTCCAGAGGAGGAACCCGGACTCACTGCGCCTCCTCCTCCCGCCCGAGGAGGAGATGAGCGAGCATGAGGCGGCGGTGAGGGAGCAGCTGCTGAAACGCAGCGAAGAGCCGCCGCTGTCCATCGACCTGACCTTCCACCTGCTGAGGAATATGATCCAGATGGCGAAGATGGAGAGCCAGAGGGAGCAGGCTCAGCTGAACCGCAAAGTCCTCGACGAGGTCGGGAAGTGAAGCTCTCACCCTCTACATATATTTTTTAAAGAAATGCCTCATGAAACAGCCCGACAGCTGTCTAAGTAATCAAGACCTCCGAGTGACTGATTAGTTGTTGTTGTTCGTGCGCCTGCCTTCGTCTCCAAAACCATTTTACGCACAGACGGTGCCAATTTACGCATCACAGCACGCGAGAGTCAAACATCAAACCTTCAGTTTTATTTAAAGACTTTGTTGGAAAATATGGAAACAGACTTCTTCACCTTCACCTCCACCCTCCTCACACCACACACCTTTTTCTTTTTGGGAAACGTCGATGCTCCATCTCTGGATTTCACTCGTTAATATTTAATCTGGAGTCATGTGATTTAAAGTTTGATTCTAAATGAATCACAGCAGGCTGAGCTGAATATCTCCAAACGCTAAATTACAGCCTGACTTCATTTGTCCTGGAGCTCAGTGTTGATGTTTGTGTGGAACATTTTACTGATGCTCCTGAAATGTGAGGTACATTTATCTTAACTACTGAATAATCTGAAAATGAATCAATCTTCAGTGTTTTATGGTTCAGACAGACGTTTCTCCACGTTTTACTCAATCAAAATCAAAATTACTCAAATATTTTTGCTTTTTAAAGTTACCTCATGAAAGATCATTGAGAGGAGTTAAATCTGGGGCTACTGGACTCTTCAGTTCTGGCTTGTACCCACCAGAAAACTAATTTAGCTGACCTGAAGAAGCCTCTTGGACGAGAGGCGAAACGTCTTGAACCACGTCCAGCTGTCTCAGATTGAACTCTTCTCAAAGAACCTTCACAGACTTCATCTAAGACACTTTATTCTGATCCGTCCTGTTCGTTTTGATTGATTGAATACAGTTTTCCTCTAAAGGAGCAAATTAAGTCACCAATAAAAAAAATCCAAATCTAGATTCTGGTGTGTCTCATTTGGAGACTTGAGCCACATTATGAATGTTTTAAAACTTCTAGAACTCTACAAGAGAAAAAAATCCAATGTTCCTCCAACTTTCCTTTGTTTTCTCTGACCTCCGATTATTTTCAGCTCTCTCCTTCCTTTCATCCTCTTTCCTGTTTCCTTTGTTAGTTTGAGCGGGAGCATTATCACCTGTACTGTATCGACTGTAGCATGCTAATCTACAAGAAAAAGAAGAAAAAAAAAGAAGCTTTATTTCAGCGGAAACGTTCCCGTCTGACTCTGATCACTCTGTTTTTGTTTTAGCAAAGGAACAAAAAGCTTTTTTTGCCATTTATATTTTGTAATAAAAAAGTTTGAAAAAAAGTTTGGGATTTTGTTCTTGTGCTGATGATAAATGTATTCATCGATTATAAAATACAACTTCTGTCTGACTGCTGCGTGGTTCAAGTGTCATCCGATGTTTTCCCAAAGACGATGCTGAAAAATAAAAATACTGGAAGCCAAAAACTTTTACTACACTCACTACAGGCCAGACTTCATTCAAAGTTAGTTAGTGTCCATATCATGTTCCTCAGAGGATGATTCCTTACGATGATGAAGAACCTGCTGACCTTTGTTCTTGTCTCACTATCAGGTCAAAAGTTTCACGAGGTCAACACTCAAATCAAACGGCTTCATTTCCATGAACTCTTGTCTCGTCTCTGACTCGATAAAATGTATCAACATCATCACTTTCAACTGTCTGTCGACTGTTTTTAGGTTAGCAGAAGTCTGAATGTTCAGACGGTTTAATATCTGAAGCCGATAAAAGAGAAAAGAAACAAACAAGTCAAAGTGGCCTCTCGGTTTCTATGACTCAGATCAAACTGTGGGTGTGTTGGTGATTCTTCGTCACCCTCTGTTTGTTTGTGTGTTCAGTTTCAGCTCCCTCATTATGCTTTATAAATGTCATTACACATGAGTTTGTAGACTGAAGCGATGACAAACGTTTGTATGTCACCGTTTTTTAAGATCAGGAACAAGAACACACAGTCCTGGAACAATTTGTGGCTCAGAATACTGAAGAACAAACAGTTCAACTGCTGTAAAACGACCATTTCTGCTCACGGTTTTGTTTTTCAAAATCCCAGAATGCAAAATGACTTTCTTCCACCAAAACAAACCATGTTGTATCTCTTAACTTAAGAAACATCATTAAAAATAATCACAACAGGCTAATGAAGAATTACATCTAATCTAAAAACATTTTAATGTTTAGTGCAACTCAGTGAACACAGTCACAATAAAAAACATTCACCACATTTTCAACGTAATTTTTATCAAATATTTGTTATAACTGTTCACAAACCAATGAAATAATATAGACGAGTACAGATCGTCCAAATATACTGACAGACGATGTGCTGCTGTATGTACGAAACCCACAAACTACATGAAGCTATCAAATTACACAATAAAACAATTATCATTCAGAAAGTTTAACAAGAAACAAAACATGCAAACAGAAGCAATCAAAACAGAAAACTGTGTGAAAGTAAACAATAAATTAAAAGCATATATTGACGATATCTGACAAAGCATCTCGTAAAAATGTTTCAAACGTTTTAAGACAAAAAGTGCATTTTCTTGGTTTGTTGGGAAGTTACCAAAAAGAAACAACCATGAACAGATCAATAATACATTTTGGAGCAAAGCCTAAAAAGTGAAAATAAAAATTAAAAATCGATTCTGTGGCGAGCAAAAGACGACCATTAATCTGCGTCAGTGATGATTCATCCTGAACTGATGGAGAGAGGCCTGACTGATACCGCTGTCAGAAAACGGCCAAACATGGACGAATCTTTGTAAATCAACAGATCGACTCCAAACATCCACCAACACGCCCAGCACCCAGACATCAACCCCGTCATTTCATACCTCATAAACCTCAAACCTCATACCCCATAAAGATGGCTTTAGCTGTTTAAATTTTTTTTTTTAAACTTAAAAGGATGAGTACAGAGCCCGTCTACAGAGCCCATCATGGGTGGAGAAAAAAAAAATAATCCGCTGCCACGAATGAATAATGTGTGGGAACAAGATGATTAGTAGGTGGCCACAAATTAATAAGGCTTGGTAATTTTGCGTGGCCACAAGAAAAAAATTTCCCTTTAAATTCAGATTTTTTTTCCTTTAAATTCTGACTTTTTTTCTTAAAATTCAAACTTTTTTTTCTGAGGGTTTTTTCTTAAAATTCAGAAATTTTTCCCTTAAAATTTGAACTTTTTTTCTAAAAAAATCGACTTTTACTTTTTTTTTTTCAGACTTTTACCCTCAAAATTCTGACCTTTTTCCTTCAAATTCAAACTTTTTTTTCTTAAAATTCTGACTCTTTCCATCAAAATTCTGACTTTTTTTCTTAGAATTTTTTATTCTTTTTTTTAATTCTTTTTTTTCTTAGAATTCGGATTTTTTCCCCTTTAAATTCAGATTTTTCCCCTCAAAATTCTGACCTTTTTGTCTTAAAAATCAGACTTTTTTCTTAAAATTCAGACATTTTTCCATTAAAATTTGAACCTTTTTTTCTTAAAAATTTGACTTTTTCCCTCAAACTTCTGACTTTTTTCCTTAAAATTCTCACTTTTCCCCTCAAAATTCTGTCCTTTTTTCTTTAAAATTCGAACTTTTTTTCTTTAAATTCAGACTTTTTTCATCAAAATTCTGACTTTTTCCATTAAGATTCTGACTTTCTTTCTTAAAATTCTGACTTTTTTTTTCTTAAAATTCTGCCTTTTTTTATTAAAATTCTCACTTTTCTTCTTAAAATTCTCACTTTATTTTTTATTAAAATTCAGATGTTTCCCTCCAAATTCTGACTTTTTTTCTTAAAATTCTGACTTTTTTTTCTTAAAATTCTGACTCTTTCCATCAAAATTCAGACTTTTTTTCTTAGAATTCGGATTTTTTCCCCTTTAAATTCAGACTTCTGACCTTTTTGTCTTAAAAATCAGACTTTTTTCTTAAAATTCTTAGAATTCTTAAATTCTGATTTTTTTTCCCTCAAAATTCTGACTTTTTCTTAAAATTCAGACATTTTTCCCTCAAACTTCTGAGTTTTTTTCTTGAAATTCTGACTTTTTTTCTTGAAATTCTGACTTTTTTTGTTGAAATTCTGACATTTTTTTTCTTAAAATTCGGATTTTTTTCCCTTTAAATTCAGATTTTTTTCCCTCAAAATTCTGAACTTTTTGTCTTAAAAATCAGACTTTTTTCCATTAAAATTTGAACTTTTTTTTCTTAAAAATTTAACTTTTTCCATCAAAATTCTGACTTTTTTGTTAAAATCCTGACTTTTTTCTTAAAATTATGACTTTTTTTCTTCGGATTTATTCCCATTTAAATTCAGATTTTTCCCCTCAAAATTCTGACTTTTTCTTAAAATTCAAACTTTTTTTTCTTTAAATTCAGACTTTTTTCTTTAAATTCAGACTTTTTTCTTAAGAATTCGACTTTTTCCATCAAGATTCTGACGTTTTTTTCTTAAAATTCTGACTTTTTTCTTAAGAATTCGACTTTTTCCCTCAAACGTCTGACTCTTTTTCTTAAAATTCTGACTTTTTCCATCAAGATTCTGTCTTTCTTTCTTAAAATTCTGACTTTTTTTCTTAAAATTCGGACTTTTTTTTTTTAATTCTCACTTTTTTTTCTTAAAATTCTCACTTTTTTTTCTTAAAATTTAGATTTTTTCCCTCCAAATTCTGACTTTTTTTCTTAAAATCCTGACTTTTTCCCTCAAAATTTGGATTAAAAAAAGATTTAAAATCGGATTTAAAATTTTGACTTTTTTCTTTAAATGTTGACGTTTTTTCTCAGAATTCTGACTTTTTTTCAGCATTTTTCAGTCCGAATTTCTTTTTTAAAGTCAGAATTTTTTGGTAAAAAAACGTCAGAATTCTGAGGAAAAAAAAGTCCAAATTTTGACACAGATGAATGATAAAATAATTGTTGTTGTTGAGAAAAACAGTCAGAAAATCAGTTCGGCGCCCAAACTTTATAGCAGTGGCTGGTTAGAAAATGTTCATATGTAATACATCGTGTTTTCTGCTCAAACGTACACAACAACACGAAATCCATCAAGCGGCTTTCGAGAAATCCATTCGCAGGACTACCTGCGGTAAAGAGCTTATCTGCCCACGTTTTCAGTTTTACATCATCCTGTTTGAAATATAAAAGTTCAAGGACAGCTCTGAGCTTCAAACCTGCCCCGTTACAAAATGACTCTACTCTCAAAGAAACCATTTTTAAATCCACACAACATGTGAAAAGACTTATAAAACTGTTTCCTTTAGAGTATTGTGACAGGAGGCTATAAATGGGTTTTAAATCCTGACGACACATGAACGAAATCTTTTCATTTCCCCTCCCACAACAGAGAACGCAGAGGTAAATCCACTGTGTACGGTTTCCTGTGAGCTTTACATAGAGAGATATATTTACACACAATAAACACCGGCTTTCTTATTGAACAATGTGGGAGGCAAAAATCCAGCCAAGTCAGTCTTCCTGCATCTGGAAACACAGGAGAACGTATATGCAGGTATGATTTTCATTTATGGGGGGTCTTTGTTGTTCCACGTTCATCGTGGTTGAACACTGTGTGGATTTCTTCCAGAGGATTACGTTAAACCATCTCCATCTCTTTTACGTTTGCTCGGGACTGCAGCAGGGACCTCGAATAAAGAACAAAAGATGAAAAAAGAGATCAGTGTCATCGTCCCACGTCCAAACAATCACCAGTGACTCTCCAGCTGCTCGGCCGATTGTACCCAGGCCGCAGAAATACAGCCCGGAGGAGGAAGACCCTGTCGTTGTTGCCTTTTGACTGGGTCAGCACGAATGCGAACATGGATGAGGGGAATCTTTCGCTCTTTTTACATAAGTGCTCTTCTTCTCTTGAGATGATTTCACAGCTCCCCTCTGTACAACACACAGCTGCTACAGTCTGACTTCAGACTCCAAATATTACAGTTAATCAGCAGAACAACAAGAACATTTTATAAAGAGTCTCTGACACATTTGAGGAGGCGTCAATACAAAGCTGCAAGATGTTCATCAACAAGAATTCGGCATTTCACCATCTACAATCCAAATATATCATTAAAGATTCAGAGAAACCTCATGTATCTGCTGATGTTTGCTTCTCTGTAGTCCATTCTCGGGGTCTTCCACACACATGCATTTGCTATTGGTTGGTAACTTTGCTTTGCATACATTTGGTGTTCTGTGTTTGCATCGACCCGATGAATACAAGTCCATTAGAGTCTCTCTTTGAGCTCTGCTTTTGGTCTCCACCATCTCATGAGGGAAATATCAAATCTTCCATTTTTAGTCCCTCAAACTAAATATTATGAATTAGGCTCTGTAATAAAAACCTTTGGTACGGAGAGACACAGGTACTCTTTACCTCCTCTTCAGCTGATGACTGAGCACTGGAAGCTGAATAACTAATGCGAGGAGTCTGTCACTTTCTAAACCAAAATCAAACACACCACAAAGCCTCAGTCAATTCATCAATAAAGGTCAACAGGGAGATTCGGAACAGAAGCAGACACCTTATATCACCGTGTGTTAGTCTTCTGATTCATTTTTACCCTTTAAAAGTTCAAACTCTACAGTTGAGTCATTGGAAACAGCAGCCACCTGTTTTGGTTTTAATATCTGGAGCAGAACTCAAGTTCAGACTCTTCTCCACCTTCTTCAGGATCGTCTTCTCCATCATCTCCCACACCTAAAGACACATAGACGGTACATAAACCTGTAAGGACACTGCATTGTCTCATGTTGGTTTATGGGGACCTGTTCAAATGTCCCCACAATGACATTAAACCAGAACACATACACTTCAGTAGACAGTAAACAGAGCTATATAAACATGGAGACAGGAACGAATGGAGACCTGAGGAAACAGCTCTAATCCTCCTGAAGGTCTTTACTGAGAATATAATGTTCAGTTTTGATTGAGACTGTCAGAGATTCATTCATTTAAATGCACGTTTGTTGAAGTCTGTAAAGGTTCTCTGTTGTCCAGGTCATCGTTCTTCGAGAAGAGTTCAATCTGGGATTGAACTGGACTCGGTTGTAGATCCATGAAGCTGTTTCACCTCTTATCATTAACCAAGTTATTGTTCACACCTGGTTCGTTAGTGCTCCTCCTTGTCTTGACGACTGTCATCAGAGTCGTTAAGATCGCCTGACGTCTGGCGTGGACGATGGTCGTTAAGGTCACCTGACGATGGTCGTTAAGGTCACCTGACGTCCGGTGTGGACGATGGTCGTTGGAGTCACGAGGCCAAGTATGAATTGCTGTTCAGTCTCCCGTGAAGGGCTGGAAAGCACAGCGTTGTAGGTGGAGGATAGGTGGTGTCTGTGGCTTCCTCCTCTGTTGAGGAATGGTTTCTCTACATTTACATGTTCACGCTCTAAAATAAGAACATTATTGTCACTAAAAGAGTGTTTCTCGTCTAAAAGCTTTATTTGATAGAGACAGCTGACAGGAATGTGGGGAGAGAGAGATGGGGGATGATGAGGAAAGGTCGGATTCGAACCCTGGGCCGCTGCAGCAAAGACTGAGCCTCTGTAGATGTCACCAGTCAGTCAGAGCTGAAGAAGATGGTGAAACATCTTCATGGATCTAAAACCAAGTCCAGTTTTTCCAGATTGAACCGGACTGCTTTATACTGAGAGGCGTTTCTAATGAAGTGGCAGATAGGTGTAAACAGTTTGTTACTCCACTTCATCAGACAAACCCATTATCAACCGATTCATCAATCATCTTCGGAACTAATTGTGAGACAAAAAATAAAATAACCATTGCCTCTCACAAGCCGTGAAAACTCGAAGTTATGTCCACGATGGAACAGTCATCTACCTCACACGTCTCTGTAATTATTATTATGCTTCATACCGGGGCAGAAGTCAATGTTCATCAGCATGACAGCGAGGTCGTCGGTGTCGATGACAAAGTGGCTCATGCGCTCATAACCGAGCTCTGGAAGCTCCATGTTAGACGGCCGGGCTGTCGCCGCCATCCTGTCAACACACAGAGACAGATTTCAAAATAAAACTCAAGCATTCAAATGAAACAATTAAAAGTTCAACTATCACACTTAAAAAGTTTGACAACACTCTGTTGTTAACATGTGATTTATACGAGTATAATTTAGGAGATTATGATGATTTGTGTTTGTTAAATCTTAGAAAAACAAATCATAATAAAATCCAGTTTTAATGTTACTATTATTTAAATTTACCAAAAGTATTTTCAGAAAGTTTTCACATAGGATTGGGTATAACAACACTTTTTATTGGAACCTAAATTTGAAATAAGCAAATAAAAAAAATATATTTTCACAACTTTAATTAAATTAAAACATTGATTTTAGATATTATTTTCATTCTTCCTCTGTAAAGCGTGGTCAGACATTGTATGATAAATAAATATAAATCAAATAAAAGCCGACTCATACTCAAACATACTTGACTAACTTTAGGTTATATGTTTCTAATTTGCGGCCTGTGTCGTATTGATATGTTCAACGATCAATTTTTAATCAGGCAAAGGTTATTGATGATTTTAAATAAAAAGGACAAATATTGTCTCGATCCAACAGCGGACCAAATGTCTGATTTCTTTGGTTTTCCGATCATCTGCTACATAATGTATACCAAATGACTAAACGTCGGACACGGAGCCGAGCTCTGTTCATTAATGATTGGTGCTCCTGATTAAAAATTAATTTGGGGACTTTATTTTCCTCTGTTGATGATATCGATTAATTCATGTTACAGCTGTCGTTCAGGGTGACGATGTTTCAAAGTCATAAGATCTGATTTTTAGTATTTGTTTTGAAATTGAAAACTTATTCACAGTCTGATTATAGAACATCTTTCACATTTTTAAACTAAAATTCTCACATATTGCACCTTTAAGTTGAACTTCACCACAAACAACACTCGACTTACTTCTCCAGTATGACGTTGGCGCTCTGCGAGAGTGAAGACAGACAGACAGACAGACAGACAGAGGAAAGAGTCCACATTAATCACACTGTGCTTCAGTCGTCTGTGCCAACGACGTCTGTCAGAGGAATTCGTCAAACTCGTCATAAAAACACGATTTTTCAGAAACACTGCCAGATTGGCCCCTCGGTGTTTACTACCTGCTTCCACTAACTCTATCTCCTTTAACACCTGCTGTGGCTGAGGATGTGACTGAACATAAAACAGCGACACCTGAGGCTCGTACTTTCTCAAACACACACACACACACACACACACACACACACACACACACACTTTGAAACAAACACACACTTTCCTCACAGGAGACAGAGTGACGCAGGGACGTTGCATCAGCAACGAGGATGCTGAATTTAGTACCAACCTGCTCGTCTTTTCAGGGATCGGACCATCCAGCTGTCAAGTCTAACTAACTTTTTAATAAATGTATCATAGAACATGTCACTATACCAAAAATATTGATAAAAATAGTAACTTTTCGTGTCCTGGAAGTCCAAATGAAAGCTGAAACTGATCATTATTTACAACCTAAAAATATCACAATTTCCCAGAGTCCGGTGCTACGTCTTCAGATTGCTTATTTTGTCCAACCAGCAGTCGAGAAAAGAAACAAATCTGAACATATGAGGTGCTGGAACCGATGGATGTTTGGCATTCCTGCTTGATAAATGACAAATCAATTAACATAATCATTGTCAGCTACATTTTCTGTTGATTAGTAATCGATTACGTGACTACTTTACTAATATTGGCACAAAAACCAATATCTGACACCTCTGACTGAAACTTTCATCGACAGTGGAATAAATCTGGAGATAGATGAAGTTAAACAGCTTTAATTTGACGTGTTTCCTGTTGAAACGACGTGTTTGGTTTGACACAGCGGAGTTGGAAAGTTCGAAGATGCTTTTGCACGTAATATTCGAGCTCTTCAAAGTCAATGAATTCAAACCTTAGTGATGAAACCACAGTGTTTGTACCACAGGCGCTTTGGACCACCGGGAAGAAGAGGTTTACAGGCCTTGTGTCGTGCCAGAACAGGAGCTGAGCAAGCGGGCAGTAAGTTCACAGAATATCTGATCAATACGTTGCACTGGAGAGACCGACCTGCTCTTCATTATCTCTGCAGCTGCATGAATTAATCATGTGTTTGTGTGAGTCTGTGTCTTAAGGTATCTAGGACCAGAGACTCAGGGGGGCTTTGTGGTAACAGAGTGCCCGATATGGAGGCATCCCACTGGGCTTACTTGCTCATGTTTGCCTCCTCTCCCTGCAGCTGTGCACATGAAGCCCTTGATCATTGATGGCAGCAGCAGAAATGGTCTGGGGACGAGCGAGCATGGATCATGCTGACAGATGAACATCGACGTGTGGAGGGAAACTTTATTTAAATAAATCATTGTGTTAGTCTTTGTGTCACTAAAACTCTTCACACTGTCACACACCTGTATGAACAGAGCCATGTGTGGCTCTTCCATCGACCGGATGGCCGTCTCCACCAGCGTCACCGCCACCTCCAGGTCGTCACCGTGCCGACGGATGAGAGAGCGAACGCGTTTGAGTTTCTCGTCCTGTTGCTTGGCGATGAGCCCCACCAGCTTCTGCTTCCGCTCCTCCAGGATGGACACCAGGCCGTCAAAGCGGTCGGCCAGTCGCTCTCTCTGACGCTGACCGTTCTCCTGAAGGAGGAGACAGCTCGATTCAGACGTCGCGTCTTCCACGCTGTTCGTTAATGACTGTCAAAGCGTGTCTCACCTCTATGATGCGACAGATTTCTTCCATCTGAGAGATGACTGCCTGGATGTGGTCGTTACTGGCGACCAGGTTGGCGATGCCGTCGCTCAGCTCTGTCTGCAAACATTCAGCAGGCGTTAATTTAAGTCACTTGAAGACATACTGAGGAGTTTCTACTCTACATCACTGTGTGTAAAGGATCAAATATTTCTGAATATTTTCAGGGGATGGTGTGGCGTTGGCGGAGGAATGCACTCTGAGTACTCTGTGGTTAGTAAGCCTGACTCCACCTAAAGCACAACAACAACATGAGTCACCACCATGCATCTGTTTCCAGTATCACACGACGTCTTTTTAACTTCTCACTCAGTTCTTAGTGTCGTTTAAATCGTTGTTAGCGTCGTAGATGTTCTCCCCTCTCACAGACTTTTGGTTTTTCAGATTAACCTTTGCATAAAAGACGGAGAGGCTCAACAACTTTCCACGACCTCATCTGAATTTCAGATGAGTGAATCAGAGACAGAGTGAGAGATGGAGAGGCCGGCGCTGAAATGTCAACAAAGCCAACTGCTCGATAACACGCCGGACGCCGCCGCCGCCGCCATCTGCATGACAACGCTGCTGCAACTCGTCCCTGTTCAAACTTTGTGTGTCCACACGTGGCAGCAAATATTCAAACTTACCTACAAGTTGTTACACGGCATAACTGACCTTTAAATGACCAGATAAGTGGTGAAAAGTAACTAAGTATATTTACTCTAGTACTGTACTTCAACTCTGTTACATTACACTTCATTTATTAGGTACATAATAGGTGAAAAAAAAATTCAAGGCAAAATGAATCTAATTAGTTGCATCACTTCATCAATAATAATAATAATAATCTAAAACTATAATATATAATAATGTAACTATTTTTTAATGAATTAAAAGCAGTCATGTATTCATACACTTTATTTTCTGGAGTTATTTATGTCGTCATGTCGATTTAATAAATGAAAATAAATCTCTAATTTGTTAAATCACTGCAGGAAACATTCAGTGCAGCGATGTCAGAGAGATTAATTATGTCGTTATCTCGGGAAAACAAAGTTTCATCGTCTCGAGAAAATGATCCCGTTATCTTTCGACGACAGCATTTATCATTTCAACATGATGACGTAAATAACTCGTTATCTCCAGAAAACAGGTAAGAAGTTGTATAAATGTACGACTGCTCAGGGCTTCCGTACATTTGGCTGCAAATGATAAATAAAAAAAATCTTAATATTTCTTCTGTCACTGAAGCGTGTGGGTGTGTTTTGTTTGTTTGTGTGTGACGGGAGCTCGGAGCTCGTCCCGGCTCGTGTTTGGCCTTTTGTTGTGAAAGAGTTAAAAATAGAAACATGAAGAAGTGTGTGTGTGTGTGTGAGATGAAGTGTGTGTGTGTTAGATGAAGTGTGTGTGTGTGTGTGTGTGTGAGATAAAGTGTGTGTGTGTGAGATAAAGGCCGTCGTCTCTGATAAGAAGTCGCCCTCTAACATCTGAACTTTCTGCAGAAATGTTAGTTTTAGTTTGTGCGGACTGCTTTGACCTTTAAACAAACTTCAGATTCACTTCAGCTGCTTTAAAACCAGCCAACGCACAACAACAACAACAGCTACTGTATGACTGTAGGTCTGTTTCTCTGTCTGACTGTGAAGGTAAATGAAGTGGAGGGACGTGAGGCAAAGACAGTAGGCTGACTTGTTTGGAAGGAAGTGATGTAAAGGGAAGGGAAGTGAGGTGGAGGCAAAATGGTGTGAAGTGGGAGTAAAAGATGAGAGTGGAGTGAAATAAGTCCAGTGGGGTGGAGTGAAGAAAAGTGAAGTGGAGAGAAGTGAGGCAGAGAGTAAAGAAAAGAGAAGTGGTACGGAGGCAAGTGAAGTGAAACGAAGTGGAGTATGGAGTGATCGAGCCGGAGTGAAGTTAAACAAAGTGAAGTGAGCCCAAAATGGAATGCAGTGAAGTGAAGTGACGTAATGCAGTGTGGAGTGAACTGAAGTGGCATCAAAAAGCAAAGCGGGGAATGAAGCCGCCATCGTCGACTCTTTACCTTCTGTCTCGTGTAGACGCTGCCGAGCGGGGCGACGTCGCAGTCTTTGTGTTTTCCGAACACTTTGCACATGGAGCAGGTCGGCGTCTGGCAGGACAGACAGTAGATGTTGATCTTCTCCTCTTCGTGTTCTTCACACATCAGATGCTGCTGCTCCGGCTCCACGTCCACGAGCCTGAAAGGAACGAGGCGTGTCGATGAATGAAGAATTAATGCATCAACAAACAGTACATGTGGTTGAGAAGGGAGGTGAACTGAAGTGAAATGCAGTGGAGTCGTGTGATGTGAAGGGAACTGAAGTGGTGTAAAGATATGCAGAATCAAACGGTGTGGAGTGAAAGGTAGTGAAGTGGGTTAGTGCAGAGTTAACTGAGGTGTTGCGGAGGGAAGTTAATTAAGTGCATTAGAATAAATAGAAATGAGGTGAAATGAAGTGGTGTGGTCTGATTGGTGCGTGAGTATGTGATGTCACCTTTTTCCAACAGAGCTCCGCCCACTTCAAACCAATAAAAAGAGTTTTTCTTTCGTTTCTCTGACACACTGTTTGATTTCAGAGTTTGTTTTAGATTCCAGGGTTCAAAATTCAAAGTGTTTTAACTACGAGGTGCAGAAAGTTCAAGTGTGGAAGAGAAACCCTCAACCATCATTTTAACGCCTGTTGCCTGTTTTTAAATCAAATTTACTGCACTGGTGGAAAAGTGTCCACAAGACCTGGCAACCTCGTCTGCACTGTTACCATCTCGGTTTACTTCTGCTGTGGACGATGGAAGAGCTTCGATGACCTACAGGGCGTCAGTACTCAGGATAAGCCATCGTACACACTGAAGTAAACGAAGTGGCAGATAAACACACACACACGTTTGCTGTTAAAGAAAAGAAGAACCTCGGTGACAGAGTCAAACACTGATGCAACAAACAGTCCTTTGTACTCTGACGGACACGACGATTAAGTAACGATACTGAGAAATTATATAAAAACAAACGATGAGACACAACGAGTTACGAAACGTTTGTGAACAGTCGCATCTTATTTGATCCCACGCAGATAATGAGGGGAGTCCTGCCAGCATCTCTCTTTTCTTTGCAGTGACTCACTGAGCTTCTATTTCAGAGTGGACGTGACGAATCGACACTCAGAACGACTTCATATAAATGTGGAGTCGTAGTAAGTGTGTGCACTTATGCAACATTTAACTTTTTATACACATTCTGTAGGTGGAAGCATCAGTTAGTTGATTCAGGCCAATAATACCTCATGTGTAATACTGAAGCTGGTCGGCTTACATAGACATTAAAGTTATTAATTATGAAACAGGTTCATAAAACTCATGAAACTCTGAAACTTCACAGCTCAGCAAAACACTAAAAAGGTCACAGAGATTTATAATTTACAAGTTCTGATCTGATCTGAGGTCGATTTTAAAATGAAATCTGTGTCCTCTCATATTTATTTATTTCCTTTGAGCTCGTGTTTATTTGGATTTTTTCATTTTATCTACCATGACTGGTTTGTTTTAAGAAGAACGAGAAGATGAACAAGAAAAACAATGAGAAGAAGACTGTGAAGAACAAGACGAAGAACGTGAAGAACAAGAAGAAGGAGAAGACGAAGACGAACGTGAAGAACAAGAAGACGAACGTGAAGAACAAGAAGACGAAGACAAACGTGAAGAACAAGAAGACGAACGTGAAGAACAAGAAGACGAAGACGAACGTGAGGAACAAGACGACGAACGTGAAGAACAAGAAGACGAAGACGAACGTGAAGAACAAGAAGACGAATGTGAAGAACAAGAAGACGAACGTGAAGAACAAGAAGACGAAGACGAACGTGAAGAACAAGAAGACGAACGTGAAGAACAAGAAGACGAAGATGAATGTGAAGAACAAGAAGACGAACGTGAAGAACAAGAAGACGAAGAAGAGGAAGAAGGAGAAGAAGCAGCAGCCTGAACCACACACACAAAGAGCTCATAGATGTGCACGTGTGCAGAGATGTTGGAGTGATGTGTCGTCATGTCGCGACATCCTGGGAGCAGTTCGATGTTCATTACTTTGCTCGAGGACACCTCAGCAGGTCTTCCAAGCTTCAGACTGTGGTCCAGGCTGGACTTAAACCGGCTACTAGTTTATATTATCAGAGACACTCTGCTGATGACTGACGAGGAAGTTTAAAGTGTTTCTGTTACCTGCCATGTCGTCTACGCACTCCGTCATTCATATTTTTATTTGACATTTTTCACCTTTCCATGCACACACGTCATATTTTTAACTCGATGTGCAGATTCAAACGTGAACAAGCACAAAACTGATGCTCTTTGACCTCTTGATCATCTGACAGCATCAGAATGTGTCGTATGAGTTCCTGCTACATGATGAAGAAAAAACTGAGGAACCATCATCCTGATGATCTTCTGCTCTCAGCTCTGTTCCTGCCACAGGAAGTCAGTGATGAAAGACAATGCTGCTCTCTACTGACGGTCGCTCATATTACAACAACATGCAGTCAGAGTCTATATAAAGACTCGTTATTGCCAAACCTGTTGGAAGATGTGACAGAAAACTAACTGAGAAGAAGAAAAAATACTAAATTTTAGATCTTTTTGAATGATTTAAAGTCCTCACAGCCACATTGTAGTGTCTTACTAAAGCTTCCTGCACACACCTGGAGGACTCCTGCTGCCTGTAGAGGTCGATGATGTTCTCCACCAGCAGGTTCCTCTGCAGGCCGTAGACTCCATGGCGGTCCAGCACGACCTCGTGGCGACACGACGGACATCGAAACCGGCTGCCGCTGACAGCCATGCTGGAGGAGCCTCGGGACTGCCACACAGGGTTAGCTGACTGGGTAAAGAGAAGAGAGGAGCGTGAAGGTGAGAGCCACAAACTGATCTTGAAGGGTCCAATGATGGTTCCCAAGAGACGAACCACGGCCAACGAGTGTTTATGAACTGTCATCAGGTGATCAGTACGTGTGAACAACAACAGTCCACGTGGCAGATCTGGATCATTCACAGGTTCACAACAACACTCTTTGGGTTCGCCGTGTTCGTAGTTGCTGATATCTGACACTAATCCCAGTGTGAGGCGACATTTCGGGACATGTGGTTCCTTCTGTTTGGTGCACGTGAACGTGTTGATGCTGAAAACCAACAAATATGCAACAAAACGCCGGATAACTACCAGCTACGTTTGTTTACAGCGACCAAATTAAAGATGAAATCATCTTCATTCGTCGTCTTTGTTGTCCCAGGAGGCTCATTTGTCGTTCACAGCCGGCACATGTTCATGTCTTACAAGAAGAACGTACAAATGTGGAGAACACGCGGTCCATCTTGTGTGTTACACTGTGTTTTTAGTTGTATTTTAGCAGAAATATCAGATGTTTTGCAGCGTTCTTTAGCTCGTGTTCAGCTCGGATTACTATCTATTCATCCAAAATCAATCGGAATACAACTTTGATTGGAAACCTCACCTGGAAGATGTCGTTGGCACACTTGCGGCAGAGGTTGTGCTGGCAGGGCAGGATGACCACGGGTTTGGAGAACATCTCCAGGCAGACCGGGCAGATCAGCTGCTTCTCCAGGTTCTCCATGGTCGCTCCTCCACCGGCACCGGGACCAGAACTGCCTGCTGATGAGGGAGGCTTGAAGCCAAGGGCAAAGCTCATCACGTCCGGGGACGAGTGAGTGAAATAACAAGCAGAGAAACACAAAGTTCTGGGTGTTCTGGCTCTTTCTTCTTGAATTCAGCATCCACACAGGGTTGGATTCATCGTTCTACCCTCAAAAGTTGTCGTCGCTGCTGTTTTTAGTCGTCTTTTCTCTCTCTGTTCTAGCTCTTTACCCTCAGCTGTCCATCCCTTTACCCCTCTGCCAAGCTCGTCTAACCCCCATGTAAAGACCCTCCCATGCCCCGTCTCGATCCCGCAGCAGCCGCCAGCCGGACTGTTGATATTTTTAGCTCCACAGTTTGTTCTGGCTTGGGTTACTGTCTAAACTGCGTTCCACGGCCGGACCACTGGAAAGTCTGGGGCGTGGTGAAGGATCATAACAGTGGTCAGTACCGGGGACTGAAGATAAATGCTAATGTCTTCATGAAGTCTGATACTTTAACAGGCATCACGGTGACATAATGCAACCTGTGGACGCCATGTTCGAGGTCATTAGCACCTCGGCGTAAACAGATCCATTTCTCAACGTCGGTTTGTCACAACAGTGTTCACACACAGAGAAAAAAATGCTTTTTTTATAGAAATATAAACCTTATCTCATTTCATAGTTATTCATTTAGAGATTTTTCAGATGTATTTAGTTTTTTTGGGTGTAAATTAGCTCTAATCTCTATTAATATTGATTGATTTGTTAAAGTAGTTTGTTGTAATAAGCAAATATCATTAAACTGGTATTAACCCAGACAAATGGTGTAATTAAACTGAATTATATCCATCATAAGAGACCTGAATCTTCCCCACAGTTTGACCCAGTGACACTCTGACCTGTGACCCCGATAAGAGAAGACAGAGCAGTGAGTATCTGGCGAGCGAACACACGAGGTATTCGCTAATCAACAGAATGGAGTCGGATAAGAGGACTAAGCTATTAATGGGATTACTCGACTATTTATAGGCTGCGAGGGGAGCGGCTGCTGCAGAGTAAACTGCACATACCGACACACTCTGCTTCTTTCTACGGCCTCGTTCATTCATTGTTGTGCATCAACAAACGTTTGTACGTCCGTTTGGACGTCCAGCTTAAAGATGAATGTATTACAAACAATCACACACTGTAGTTTATTGCAGTGGATTAATCCGCTGCTGGAAATAGTTCCCAGCTGTTTGTAGTGAACAGTGAGCAGCTGTTTTAGGAGGAACCAAAGCGGCAACCTCTGCTGTGGTTTGAGCTTCATTCAGCCCGGCTCAGCTCCACCCACACTCCACGTCTACGTCCATGTTTCATACGGTCTACGGAGGCTTTAGAAAGAATGAATCTGCATTTGTGAGTAGGGACAAAAAGGTTTGTGGCTGAGTGCCACACAAGCTGACACACTCCTGGTTTTGGTCTTTTCATGACATTTGTTGAGAATATAAATATAGAATAACACCAAACGTTTCCTTAATGCTGCATTCACACGGATTAAAGCGGCACAACGCATCAGTCCAACAAAAGGAAACGCGCATGACGAAATGTCGCTACGGATGTTGTATGGTTACAAAAGAACGGATTAAAATGTATTAAATAAAAATGATGGGTCTCTTTTATTTATGTATTTAATTAATTAGCCTCTCGTTGTCATGCCTCTCATGTTTTATCCCTGTGTGACGGAGCTACGTAACATCTAAAATTCTGTTGATACGGTCTATTCTCATCCACTAAAGCGATATCTGTGTCTTTGTCTTATTATAAGTCTTATCACTCAGACAAATTTGAATGATTAAAAATATCGACAAGTTCATGAAATCAGGTGTCAAAATCAGGTAGAAAAGGAATTCTCAGCTCCAGGACTGTGGGGGCGTAGAGAGTTAATCTCTGTCTGCTCAGGGTGGCCTCAGCGTGTCATCGAGCCACCCTTTAAGGACCGCCCACAAAATCCTGAGACTGAAAACAGGTGAAAAACAGTTTTAACCTCTAACTCCACACTCTTCAAACTCGTTCAAAGTCTTCTCGCGTGTTTTCAGCAACTATTTTCCAACATATTTAACGTGTTTTGAAAGAAATCTCAGAATTGTCTTTACACAGACGTTAATCTCTCAAAGTAAATGCAAAAACAAAAACAAACTAACAGACAGAAAGTTATAAAATCCCCCTTGTTTTATTCGGTTGAATTTCATAATAACTCATTTACATATCGTCCACAGGGAACCACAACAGCGAGTGACACATCTCACCCACTCAAAGAAAAAACCAAAACATCATCTACGCTGATAAAAACGTCCTCGTCGCGTCGTTCTAGTGTTATTTTCTCGTCACTCTTGGTCAACTTCGTATGACAACGCGGAGACTAAATCATCCGTCTGTCCTTGGAAGAACGTTAGCTCCGTGCTAACCGTGACACACACAAATGAATTCAGTGTTTATTATTAAAAGTTGACCAACAAGTTGACACCACACCCCCGTCACCGCCGCAGACAACTTTTCTTTTATTTGTATTATTAAATTCAAATTATGGCATTTCTATGTGACAAATAAAAAAACAACTTAAAAATGTATGTACACAGTTAAAACAGACATTAATTCATAAAACATGTCCATTATTCCGTCAGTTATTTTTTTTCTGTTTTATGAGTTATTTACAACAATTACAAAAATAATAAATAATATGTCTTCTTTCAGCGCTCCGCGGCCACATCGCTTTTACACTTTTAAGTGATTTGATTTGAGAAGATCTGAAGAAAAGACAAAAAAATAATTATTCCTGAAATGTTTTTGGGGACGAGTTTTTTTTTGGGTTTTGATGGTTTAAAAACTCAGAAATGATGAAACTTTAAAGTCTGCAGACGAGCTAACGTGATCCATCAAAGACAAAGCTAACGTAACACGACGGAGATACTCGTCTGAGCTGGTTTATGAACAAAGATCTCGGTTGCTGGTCCTACATGTACGTCTTACAGCAGTGTGTTGCAGTTCATCAGGTCATATCGAGCCGTTTAATTAAAGCCTTCACTTACTGTGGGAGAGAAACTCGTTTAAATTTCAGCCTGCCGCCACAAAACGACGACGTTTGTTTAAAAAAAAAAAAAAAAAATCCACCTAGAACTGCTCTAATAATTCTCCACAGCACATCGACCTACTCAACTGAACTACAGAAAACAATCTTAAAGTTTGTTTTATTCTATTTAAATGAGTCTGATTAGAGGTCAACATTTTGGGAAATAGAGTTTCCACTACCTCCAAGGCTCTATTCAGACAGATCAGGTTTGCTGGCAGTGTGTCTGTTTGTGGTGGACGTGACCGCTGTGAAACAACCAAGAAATAACTTTTTATTTCGCTGATTGGCGACTTTAATCAAGGCTGACGCTCGCTCACTCTCATTCACTGTCTGTGTCGCTCAACCACTGCTCTCTCAAACCAAATTAAAACTTCTGTGTTTCTATTTTGCAGCCTCGATTAAAGTCTTTAATCGGGGAAATAAAAAGTTATTTGTTGATTGTTTCGCAGCGGTTGCGTCCACCACAAACAGACACACCGCCAGCAAACCTGATCCTGTCTGAATACAGCCTCGTTTAGAAGCTCGCTCGTTGTTTAATCTCTAGAAAAACTGTTTCATGAGCCAGAATATTTCTCAGCAAGAGCAGCAACTCGTGAAGAAAGTGAATACATTTCCCACAATGTCGAACTTTTCCTTAAGTTGTGTTAAATAAAGTTTCAGTGTCCGTCCCGTCAAACTCAGATTTGTGCTGCGTTTCAGTCAAAAGACATTGATAAGAAATTAATAACAAAGAAGAATTATGATACAAGTCGTGTAAAATCTATCAAAGCAGCTCTGTGGTCAAACGCCATAGAACGCCGCTCACATGATGTTGGATGTTGTTCACAACGAGCTTTAACTTCTGACTGTACATGGAACACAGCGATGATTAATTAGAGCTGCTAACTAATTAAATCCAATGAAAACACGGCCCCGTTACCGCTCTTAACAGCCCTCTACATACAGATCAATGACCAAATAATTCAACACCGGGCTGCACCAACTTCAATCCTCAACAAGGGGCCTCTAAAAGTTAATGATTCCTCAATTAATCAATCATTTCAGTACAAATGTGACAATCTGCTGGTTTTTCTTTGACTCACACGACAGAAAACTGAATCTCTGTGTGTTCTGGAAGACGTCACTTTTGGCCGACGACGATGCTTTCTAACTGGACTAAGGTCCAAAACTTTAAGATGACGTTTGTTCGGTAAAGTCTGGATGTTCAAAAGATCTCTGGTGGACGTGGACACTGATCCAGATTCACTAAAGGTTTGCACGAGATGAACTGATGAACAAAGACTCAACAGTCACGGTCATAAACACGACACCGACACTTAGAAAACACGTCGAGAGTCGTCTGTTCGGTCGCCGCTGCTATTGCTGTTATTGTTCACGGCACGTCACCGTTGCCGTGAAATTTGTGGTAAAGAGGACTGAGAGACGAAGACGTAAACTAACTTTGTTAACTTGCTCAATTCTGGTCAGTGAATGTGCTTCAACCATGAGTGAGTTTTATACAATTGTGAGTCCCCACGGGGTGTTTTATTTTGAAAATCAACTGGATTCTCTTGACTTTATCGAGCCCGGCGCTCTCTTGCTCTCATTCACTTTCTATGTCACTCAACCACCCTCTCTCTCTCCCTCTCAAACCATCGTACACAAACCAAATTAAACTTCTTGTTTTTTCTATTTTGCAGCGTAAATTTCCGTCAGACTCAGATTTAGAAGCTGCTTCGTGAAATAAACAAAGTCAGAACACGACAGGTCGAGTGTCAGAGGTCAGATCGGAGCGTCTGATTGGCGGCTGCAGCTCCTCTCGCGTCTTGGTGGATTTCAGGGTTTAGTGTTTAGTTTAACCTTGATGGTTTCTGGAAGTCAACAAAAAGAAAACAAACAAAAAAAAGGACTACATGAAATGGCAACAGATGCATGTACAAAAAAACTTTTTGACACACTGAACTGCGGCTCACGGAGCAATCGGCCTCGTCTGGTCGTCACGGGTCGGCGGGCTACATGGAGCTGTTGCGTTCGTTATACGGAAGAGTCCGACTGCAACACGCGGCGATTAGATAATTTTCAGACACGTAAATGCTGCGTTTCTTTCCCACGGTGTGGCGTCAGTCCGTTTTAGTCCGTAGGTTATGCTGGGGGTTGTATTTCATTTTTTAAATTTTTTTTAGCAGAGGGTGGCACACGATGACATTATGAGCTGGTACAAGTATGTTTGTATACACTGCAGAGTGTGTGTGTGTGTGTGTGAGAGAGAGTCTGTAAGGTTAGGCAGACGCTGTCATGGTTTGTTGTTTGTCTTCCAGTGCTGTACAGTAGAGAGGGGGGAGGAGGAGGGCATGCATCCGGGGGTAAAACAGAAAAATGCATGCACGTCTGGGGAGGGAAGCCTCGACTCTTACTGCTGATCCATGCTCCAGGTTTTGGCTCAGACGTTTCAACGTCGTAATCCGTCTCTTCTGCTCTCCTCCCTCCCCCCCCTTCACGTTTGTGTCCCGATGGAAAGAGTCTGTGACGCTCCTCTCGCCTCCTTCCAAAGAATATTTCGGCATCGAGAGCTGATTTGAAAGGACGAACGTTAGAGGGAGTTAATGTCGAACAGGAGGACGAGGAGGAGGAAGAGGGCGGGGAAAAAAAGGTCCGTCAAACCCACGTTGTCGTGCTGCTGGCGTCTGATGATGTGTACATGAGACAAGTGGCATCCGTAACCAAAAAACATCCTTGGTTTTATCTTAAAGGGGGAGAAATGTAAGAAAAAAAAAAAGCTCCCGTTGGTGACCATCGGAGTCCAAAATGAAGGCAGACCGGGAGGGTTTGGGTTCCAGTCCTGGTCTGGATAGTGGCTTTAATAAAGACCTTTCCATGCTTGCTTTTGCCACCTTCCCGCCCACAGTGTCACGTGATGAGAGCCCTGATGACTGAACTGCTAGAAAGAAGTATGAGGCGAGCTGGAAGGGAAACGGGGAACTAAAGTCGAGTTTTCAGAGCCCAGCCAGTTCAATTTGCGTGAACAGTCGTCCGTAACGTGAGTTCCACGGAGGAGCCTTTGAGTGCCCTCCTTACAGGTGTCATCCGGTGGGTAGATCTGGGGGTTGGTTGGTTGGTTGGTTGAGGCGGGGGTCAGGATGGAGGCGTTGGCCCGGGTTGGCTGGTGGCTTTGAGCTGGTTGATCTCTGCGTCGCTGGCAGCAGTCGAATGTGGCTGGATCATAAGAGGGGCTGGAAAGGCTGAAAAATGGAAGAGGAGGTCAAACTCAGAAACAGATTCAACAGCCAACATGCGCGATTATACTCGGTACGTTACCCACCTGCTTCTACTAGTTGAGGCTCATCCACTCCGTCACTTTCCTGCAGGAGGAGACGAAAACACGCAAGTTACACCGAAATCATACGAAACGCTTCTTCTTCTAAATATAACACAAGTGGACAAATCTCTTTTTTCTTGCAGGTTTTAGAGAGCCAATTTCAAAATACTACATTTATTTTAACAACCAAAATTAAAACTTTGAAACCAGATAATTTCTAATAAAGACAGCTTCAGTTTCAAACTGTAAATTAGCACAAAAATTATTAAAGTCTGTGTAAAGTCTTTCCAAATAAATTAAATGTTGTAAAATAGTTGCTGAAAACACGTGAAAAGACTTTGAATGATGAGGTTCAAACTGTTTTTCACCAGTTTCCAGTCTCAGGATTTTGTGGGCGGTGCTTAAAGGGTGGCTCGATGACACGCTGAGGCCACCCTGAGCAGAGAGATAGTTGATAGTCGATATTTTTAATCCTTCAAATTTGGCTGGGCGGTTAATTAACACGTTAACACTTTCTCCTTTGGTCTGACAAACTCAGAACTCATATTTATTCTGACTTTACACGGACTTTAAAGCAAAGCCTGCTGTGTTTGGATATTAAACTCACTAGAAGTGGAAATTTAATATGATATGTTTGACTTGAGTTGCTTCCGTCTGTCACAACTTATCATCTAAAAATCAAACGCATGAATGAAGCCTGGAAATATTCATGAGAGCACGATGCAAAAGGTTACAGTGTTTAATTCAGCCATGCTCGTTAATTTGACACGGACAACAAGCAGGAAACAACATTCAGGGACAGGACGACTGACATGAGGAATGTGACAGTTACACAGTGTGATGTTGTTGTTGGTGTTGTTGTCATGAGTGTAGAAGCAGCGATCGGCCAGGACAAGCACGGACGAGCGACACCAAAGATGAAGACTCGTACAAGACAAACGGATGAGTGATGTACACATGAGGCGGCTCTCTTACGAGTCATTTCGACTCTGGTAAGGTCTCTCCGGGGTTCTCTTCCCCCGCCGGACTCGTCGCAGGCTGGGGCTCAGCTGGAGGCATTGGCATTGGCATTGGCAGGGGGATGGGCTGACTCTGGCCTTCTGGGCTTTCCGGACCCAGATTAGACGTGGGCTGGCCTATGATTACTGTGTAACCTGGAGCATGAAAACACGACATCCTGCAGCGTGAGAGCATGTTAGAGTCACTGCTGAAGGAACAGAAAGCTTTGGGTTCACTTTGAACGGCAGCTTTTCCTACAGACACGAAGTTAGTGAAGCGAGCGTTAACTGGATTTAAAGCGAGACTGTGCAACCTGAAAGGAAATTAAATATCTGTGAAATATTTATGGAGCATGTGGAGAAACTGGCACAAAAACTAAAGATATTATTTCATTATTTCAGAATAAAACATTAAAAAATAATCGTGCAGTCACCCGTCATGTCTGTGCTCATATGTGAGACATCCTTTATGTCATGCCTCTCCCTTGATGCAGTTATCAAGTCATTTTGCATTTTGCAGAAATGTCGGTCCTCAACAAAATCGACAGAAAACACCGGACACAGTAATCTGAAAATTTAAAGACGAGACTGAGAGAATTCAACATTTGGAGGTAAACTAAATTTAAATATTTCAACTCACGTTGATGAAATAAAAGATTTAAGACGTCTTCTCTGCACACAAAAGGTAGTAGAGCAGATTTTTTTTTCAAAATAAAAACGCACATTTCAGAGCGGCATTTTATTGTGACAGTCCAAAACACACCTGTGTCACAGAAGAAGTCTTAAAACTTTCAGGAGCTAAACTCTGAAGTATAACTTCAGATAAAAACCTCTGATATAAAGAAATAAGGAGATTTTTTTATTTCTCAGGACAGTTCTAGTTATAGTGCGTAAGGTTGGTGTTTGTCAGGATGCTACACAATGTTAAGAAACATTTCAAACGCACAGCGAGTGAAGATGTTGTAATGTTTCTCCTCAGTGTAGTACGACCGCGACAAAAGGCTCGACTGTCCAGGACACTTCTGCTCAGAGATTCTCTGTATTTTATTTTTAGTCCACAGAAACTGAATACGCACTCAGGGACTTTTCAAGGACTCTCCAGACCCAGTATCCTTAAACTCAAGGAGCCAACATGTATCATAGTTCGAGACACAGATGAAGGTTAATTACTCTCTAAAGAACTAGGCGAACGTTTACAGAGGTTAAGCAAGAAAATACAACATATATAAATTCAAGCACTTTCAAGGACCTGTTTCTATTTATTTTCCAAACCTTTCAAGGCTTTAATTGTTACCCATCCAGTCCTCAAGCGTTCAAAGATTATTCCTGTTGGATTCATGTGTACTTTTCTTGTTAAAGTTTGGTTAAGACCAATAAAAAAAGTGGAAGAACGAGACGAAGAACCGACGCCGTCGACTCCGTCGGTGCCTGAAGGGACGGAGGAGTCATGAAAGACCAACGCGAAAAACACGCCTGTCACATGTTGTGACGCCGCCTCTCACCTCCGTCCTGCTCCGCCTTGATCTGGGCCTCCAGGTCTTCGGGGTTGACATACTGGTAGTTTTCGTCGTCGTCGGGTGGTTTACATTTCCCACAGCAGAAACAACAGCAGCAGCAACAGCAGCAGCAGGTGAACAGTGTACAGCACATGACCAGACCCTGCAGGAAAAAACAAGAAACAACTTTAAAACAAAAACACAGCAAACAACAGGTCACAACACGACAGTCTTCAGACTTTATTTATCATAGTAAATCGTCCTGATGTGTTTAGGACTCATACTTCATATATGGCAGTAATAAAAGTTTGTGACAAGCGAGGAGACAAACAAAGAGTCTGTTTCTGATTCTGACACAAGAGTCTCTGAAATGTTTCATATTTTATATATGCAGTCGTCCCTCGCTATAACGCGGTTCACTTTTCGCGGATTCGCAGATTTTTTTTCTGTAATTTTGCATACTTTTTTTTTTTTTACAGCGTACTGTACAGTATGAACGCGCATTGTGTTTGGCACCGTCAGAGGAACTGTGAAATACGCGTGAGTTACTGGTAATAATTTCTTACGTGTCAAACCTCGTGGATTGATCATTAAAATTAAATTTGTTAAAGACGTTTGGGCTGGAAAACAGGTTTTGATCTTTGATTTCATTTACTAATACAGTATTGTACTTATTTTTGTTAAATCTGCGAAAGTTTGAACTTTGAGAGTTTAAATAAGAGAGAAATGTGAGAAAATGTTAATGCCTGTCTGAGAAAAGTGTATAAAAGTGTGTGGTTAGGGCTTTTACGGCCTTAAAACATGTAGAATAATTGTAAAACTTACTTTGCGGATTTCGTTTATTGCGGGTTATTTTTAGAACGTATCCCCCGCGATAAACGAGGGACCACTGTGTTTTAAGATACAGATAACACTATGAAATACGTCTGAATGAACTCGTTATAAACTTAATAAACATTTAATAAATATGAACATTCAGCTGGGATAACAGAAAATAAAAGGATGGTGGATTAGTGCATCAGATCGTGATGTTTTAACTTTTCTTTTTTTAATGCTAATTTGTACACACAACACATGAGGTTGAGCAATTTGGAGTGCGCTGCATGTTCACTCTGTCCTGTGCACCGATACAGGGTTACATGAAACCAATGAAGACATCTCTGTAGAGTCTACGGATCATATTTCTTCTGAAGTACACTTTAAATTGTTTGGAAACAGTTTAATCTGCACTTCTTGGATAAACTTTGACTTAGTTTGTGTGTTTAAAAATCACCTTTATCACTTAAAGTTCATAATTAACCCTCTTTTGAATAAGTACCCTGAATAATGATACAGATTTGTCGGGGGAACGACCTATAAAGTTGTTGTTATGTAGATATTTTCTTAGTAAATGGCATTGTGGAAGAAAAATATGACTGTACACATAGTATATATGGTGATGCATCGATATTGTGTCGACTGAAACAAACCGAAGCACCGACCTTGAACCACCACTTGGACATGAGGAAGTAATATTTGACGCTCTCCTCTCCGAACTGCTCGGACACGTAAAGCCCCATGGAGCCATACTCGTCGTAGATCTTCCTCTTGGTCTCGTCGTTTAAAATCGAGTTGGCGTTGTTGATCTCCTTGAACTTCTCCGCCGCCTCCGGGTTGTCCGGGTTCTTATCCGGGTGGTACTTCAACGCTAGCTTCCTGACGGGAGGAGAGAAGATCAGAAGAAAGCAACAACGAGGGGTTAGGTGAAGGATCAGATGACCAACGGTGATTTTACTGGAGAATATTTCAGGAAAATAAAGGTTCAGACTACATCATCGAGTTCAGACTTTCAGTTTCTAAGCTGGAAAGTTCTGCTGATCTGAAACAGCCAGTTGACTAATCGATTGATCACAAACTGAGGTGTAGAAATTTAAAATACGTCACGATGCAGCGACAGAACATCATCGCCTCAGTCTGCAGCCGACGCAGAATTACAGAGACTGATGCTGATTGTTGATTTTCAGCCTCAGTCGTACAGTCACGTTAGACTAACGGAGCTGATGTTTGGAGATTTGATGGAGGGAGGCAGAGATCAGCCGACGTCTGAGCACATTCTGGATTTTATAAACTGGACATAAACGCACGCCGTGTGTCTCATATTAAAACTAATTTAAGCAGTTTTTACCCTGAGCTCACGTCTGCATGAATAAAGAACACAGCAGTTAATCAGCCGAGAAAGAAAAGATGCAGCTTAAAGACTGAAGACGGATTTTTTTAAAAACAGAACATGAGTTCAAAATTATCCGACAGCTGTAATAAATCATGAAAAGCAGCCACGTGCAGAAATATAGAAAACTGAGGACGCATAGAGAATAGTTCACACCTCTGATTACAAATAGAGCTCAAATGATTGGATGATTAATCAATTAACAATAAATTTAACTATTAATCTAATTATAAAGTAGCTACATAATCAATTTGTCTTTTTCTGGGCGTTTAAACATTTTTTCTAGGTCAAACAAGTCATCGCTAAATTCAGGATAAACAAAAAAAATAATCATAAAACGTTGCAGTCCTATTTAAAGTTTTGATATTTTATGAATGACTTCATAATCTGAAGCTCTGTTCAACTTCTGAGAACCGTTTTTTAAACACTTTATGGACAGAACATCCATGCTGACTGTTGTTTCGGCAGCTTCAGACAGAAATCTGCTCTTCAGCAACACGTCCGCTCTGTCTCGGAGTAATCTGACCACTTACGAGGGCGAACGTTCCAACATAATGAGGAACGGGATTACACAAATTAAAGCAAAGGATTTAAAGTCATAATTACGATGCGGTTGGCACGCCCGCTCTGGAGAGCGACTAATCCTTCCTGAAGAGACAGCGGAGACGTCTTGGTTGCAGCAATACTTGAGATGACTGCTCACCTGTACGCTTTCTTGATGTCCTCAGGTGACGCTCCTTTCTCCAGCCCTAGCACCTTGTACACGCTCTCCCCAGCGGTGGACATCTTCCTTTGGGGACGGGAGGGGTTCGGTTCAGCCATGGCTCACCTCTGTTCAACAAGACAATTAAGAAAAGACGGTGACGGGTTATTAAAGACGGCTTAGACGTCAAATATCGCAGCTCATGTTGCAAGATTCAGATTTAAATACTTTGTTTAAACTATGCTGTTTACAGAAGGAGCGGCCCAGCTTGTGTTCACAGGATAGAGTTACAGTAACGTACACAGAGAGTTAGTCCGACTTTCAGTTCGTACACAGGCGCACAACACCTACGTTGTTCTGTTGTACCGTTAAAAGCAACAATGTGTGAAGCTTCTAGCAGATTTTAAGTCACACAGCAGCAACTATTTCAGTGATTCTGGTGAAACTGGATCATATTTTATGGAGGAAATGTTTTCTGGTTTTCCCTCTGATGTCCTCTGGCTGCTCCGCCTCAACTCTCTGTGATTTACAGAGTTTATGATGGACAGTGAAGTAAACTGCTGACAGCTGTAGCTGCTGTTAGCTCATGTTGGACCATAGAGGGAAGAGGAGGCTTCTCACTCGATTTGATTTTTGTTTGGTTTGGTTTGTTTTTTTCGCGATTTTTCTCCCAAGGCTAATAGGGAGTGGAGCCAGTGTCGTGCCAGAACAGGAGCTGGGCAAGTGGTGCAATGTAACCAGGCTCAGCAGCCTCTATGGACATAATGGCAGAGGAGAAGAGACCTGGATTACGATGTTAATTCCCCATCTAAACCAATTGCGCTGAAGCTGTTGGGGGGGTGGAGGGTTTCTGATGAGCCTACAGTCCAGACCGAAGAGTTTAATCAGCACAAGACGTCCGAGTTTAAGAAGAGTTGAAGAAGAGTTGAAGAAGAGTTTAAGAAGTGCAGCCGATCCTGACGAACGAGATCAGCGCAGAAAATGTTTTCTTACAGATAAAAAACGATGCTGAAATATTCACTGAATTATCCGAGTTTATTATGTTTACAGGTACGGATGGTACAGCTCTTGTTTCTCGCACTGCAGTTCCTCTAACGTCCACTTGAGGCTGGCTCCAGAAGTGAGTCAGTCTCCATAAGTCCCCATGTCCAAATGTCCAACTTCACAGCAGAAATAAACATGTTTACAGCCTGGTACAAAAAACAGTTTTGGTCTCTGTAGCTAATTTCCCCGTTCATGACAACTGTACTGAGGGTGAATTTATATACAACTCACCTGTTCACATTATATTAAGGCTTAAAGTTATGCAGGGTTAAGAGCGTGGACGCTTTGATTGACAGGTGGGTGTCGTTACAGGTGACTTGTTTGAGCAGCCAGGTGTTATTCAGCTTCTCAACGGCTCTTCAGGAACCTGTGGGTGACGTCACAGAGACTAAATCCACGTTTTACTGTATTGATTGATCTGTTAATTATATTTTCCACTGATTTATGAATCATTTAGTTGATTAAATGTATATTTTAAATGTCAAATTTTAGTGTTCAAAGCAGCAAATATCGATCAACGAATGTTCAGACAGACGTGACGTAGCACAAACTTCATCCCTTCGTTGCATTCAAAGACGACAGCTGTGCCGATTTTAATTAGTCGAGGTTTGAGGAGAAACATCAGAAGATGTGAGAGAGTTGGATCTCTCTGATGTAAGATGATCTGTTTAACTCTCAGGTTTCAGTTTATTTAAAGCAAAAGGTGTCTAAAGTTTAGAAGTAGTGCTTCACAGTTACAGTACACAGGGATTTCTGTTGAACACACACTCACACACAGATAACGCTGTGCGGGTCGTTGGTCTAAAGAAGATTACATTTTGCTGATCTCACAGATTACTCAACCGAGTCCATGTCAGAGAGGGCCAATGTCCGGGCTAGACAGTCCTACACACACAAACAAACACACACACACACACACACACACACAAAGTGTCCACATATTGGTGTGTGTGATGGAGAAAGTCTAGATAGAGGAGATCAGCTTAAACCGAAGCCTCCGACACATTTTAACGTGAAAATAAATCCAAAAAATAAATAAATAAAACTTCAAAGTGCTGAAACATCTGCTCACACTGGCCTGATATTATCTGGCATATGGCAGCCTCTGGGTTTGTTTATTTCACATATTAAATATGAGCAGATTTGTGCAGGATTAAAACAAAACAAAACATGACCTTTGTGTTTTATTACAGATCACACGCCGACCCCGAGCTGAAGCTTCCGTCAGTCAAGTGAGAAGAAGCAGCAGAATAAAAAGCATCGATCTGCTGATTTTCTTACTCTGTTTGGACTGACTGTTTTAATATGAGATACTGTTGGAGATCATCTCCATCAGAGTCGACTGTCGGATTGGACGAGGATGGTGCGATGTGTGATTGATTTTTAGGAGAAGGAAGAAGAAGAAGAGGAGGAAGAGGGTTTGAGCATCCAGACGTCATCGGCCCGTCTCAGGTCTGCCGATGATCCACGTCTTTGCAGATATTTAGACTAGACGGGAGGTGGAAGAAGTTACGTGGACCCAAAACAGCATCACGGCCACGACAAGACATTTAAAGATGAAATGCTTCATTGATTACTGGATCAAATCATCTGCACATGAATCAATAAAGACGAAGCTGGACAGTCTGAGCTCAGTATGATTTAAATCTGCAGACAGCACTACATGACTGTGACTACACAGAGATCTGCATAGATGACGTCAGAAAGGTCATTATGTTTCCTCAGCGGTGGAGACGCTGCAGGCACAGATGGCACGCCTGCCGACGCCAAGAAAGCTGATGTAAACACTCCAAACGTGCTGCACAAAGCCCGACAGGGCAGTCTGTCACACACACACACACACACACACACACACACACACACACACTTTCTATGTACGTTTAAGACCACCGGGCTGCTGCCAACGGAGGCCTGCACCGATCAAACCGCCACCCTGCAGCTCGTACCGGAGCGATCGATGGAGGCTATTAGGTTAATGAGGTAACTGCAGTCGTGGTGGAGGTGCAGGCTTTAAACGCTGCCCTGACTGTTGTGTATGCAAACTGTACTCGTTTATCAAGCCAACGGGACTGATGGGATGAAAATGAACCAGAGAGAGAGGTTTGTCTTCCTTCACAGACTCTTTCCTACTCTAGTTTTATAAAGTGCAGATATATATCTAACTTTAGCCGCCGTTCAGCGTGTTTTTAGCCCGAAGGCTGTCAGCTGAGGGACCAAAGTAGAAAAAGGAGGCAGGCGAAGTGTCTGAATGAGGAGCTGAGACAGTGCCGGCCTTTATTCAGACAGAGTCAGTCAGAAAACCGAGAAATAAAACTGCTTTGCTGCTTAATTAATAGTCCTTTGGATATCAGCGTTTGGGAGTCTTATGTATTTAAAATGTCAAAGTCAGACTTGATGAAACACAAAGAGTCAGGTCCAAAGAATCCAACCGAAGACAGAAAACCGACCTCCCTATGATGCCACACGGAGGGGTCTCTGAAATATTTATTTATTAGATTAAATAAAACAGATTAAAAGTACAAATTATTAAATGAAATGAAGTCCTGCGTCACCCTGTCAGGGTTTATTTTACAACAACGCACAGCTCGCTGTACGTTATCACATTTATCACACGGCTACACACTCAGAAATCGATATTTTTAAAGTTATTTGTAGTACGTGGAGCTAAAAATGTTCAAAAACACTCGACGACCGTGGCAAGAATCTTCATTAAACAAACTCGAGCCACGCGTTCTCCTCCTCAGCTCCACATTTAGAAACTTACATCATCCTTTTTTTTGGTGGGGGTTATTATTAGAACATGAATATTAAAGTAAACTCCAAACTAAAAGTCTCTTTGGTGCCGACGCCGCCTGTCAAAACTTCACAAACTGAGAAAACCACCAGAGAAACGCTCCCTCGGTGAAGAGAGACTGTAACACTGCTGATCTTAAAATAGCTCTTGTGTCTTTGTAAAGTGTGCGACAGGTTAAGGATGTAAACACAACAGCCAAGGCTGTGAGGTAGTTATTTAATAAAGGGAGCAGGTGAGCAGAGCTCGACTACAACCTCACTCCACGATGAGTCTAAAAGGAAATCAGCTGATAGATTTTTGTCCAGTACCTTCACCCTGAACGTCTCCGACCACGACCTGTCTGTGCATGCTGAGAAGTCATTTTACACTGATGCACTGATTTTAAAACACGTCGCGTGTCCTGCAGTGAGTCACATCCACAGACAGAGTCAGGTCGAGCTGAAGTCATGTCAGAGATCTGAGCCTGCAGAAACAAAACAAACCTCCACCTCTCTGTTAGATCTGCAGCAGGACAACATCTATGAACATGAACAATCTGACAGATTAAAGCTTCATAATCAGGTCATGAGTGGTGAACGTGCTGCAGGCTGATGTTTAGTCTTCCATCCTCCGGAGGGAGAGGCTGTGTTTGGGCTGATAACAGTCCGGGTGAAGGAGGCAGGAACGCCGCGTGAGTGTCGCCTGTTCGTCCGCCCTTGTGGAGCTCCCTAATCCGCCGCTAATCTGCCCTCACACGGAGGAATACTTTAACACACAGCCCGCCATTCATAAAGAAAACACCACAACAAAGAGTTCAACCATCTAACTCAACAAAAACGTGCTTAACCTGCTTCTGTCGCAACTTATTTCTGCTTAAATATCCAAAGAAACTGTTTGGATGTTGCGGCTAAACTGGTGACCGTGTTAACCGGTGACCGCTAGCCGGTTGTCGTAGTTACACCAGGTGTTAAAAACAGGAAGAAACGGAGCTAAGTTTATTGTTTTAATATATTATTCCTCATTAAGGCACACATCAACATAAAAACATAATTTATTTTATTCATATTTTATTTTCGGTGTCGTATTTGACCGCTACGTGCTTTCTACTGGCTGTCGTAACTACGGCAACCGCAGACGCATTCGGCTAAGGGGTCACCGGTTAACACGGTAACTCGTTAAGCCGCGACACCAACGCCAATCCGCTATTTAAACCGCATTAGTCAGCAGTAAAAGTTGTTTTATCACTTATTTTAACACGTGTATTAACATGACATCACTCATGTGTGTGTGTAACCGCTGTGGCTCCAACACCGCCGGGTGCGTGCAGACAAAGATAAACCAAACCCCATATGAGGATTTAGCTATTTAACATATTCTTTAAAATAACTACCTGCACCCTCAATGTATATACTTTAAATTCAGTACACAAGTCAGTGCTTTTGTACTGTGTAATTCGGCGTACATTAAACAAACATACGTGTTATTTATTTAGAGCAAAGTGCCAGATCCTCATTGCAAGTCGTTCACAAGTGTTAGCTGCCACCGCCCTCTGGTTTTACAGTGTTACACTGATGAAAAATCATTTTTATGAAGCTGCTTTGACACGAAAGTGTAACTATATGTTTTATAACATGTTTAAAATCACGTCAAAGCCCATAAATGATAGTTATGATGCCCTTTCTTTAAGAAACACGCCGATCTTAAACTGACGTTTTTCTGAACCGAGTCCGGCGTCAGTGAACGTGACAGCTACGAACCGCTAGCTAACGCCACGCTAGCCGCTGTAACTGAAGCCGGGAGGTCTTACCGTGTGTAAACTGAACACTTTGTATCTCGCCGTGAGGTTAGCTGGATCATAGAGGCATCCGTTTCCCGTTAACTCCCGGTTTAAAAGCTCATATCAGCCTCCAGGTGACGGAGGAAGCGCTCGCCCGGCTGTGCGGCCGCCGGCTTCGGCTTTCAGTGCCAGAGGACGAGCGCTCTGATTGGCTGACTGCAAGGATGACATGGTGCCTTCAGGAAAATCCGACTTTTCAGCACTCGAGCTAATTTGAATTTTTAGGTTTTGTTTATTTTGCACAAATTAATCTCAAATTAAGCTCACGTGCAGCTGATGAACAATATAAAAGTATAAAAGCACCGCACAGCAAACTGTGACATATTTATTTTATTGATATACCTGTGTACTGTAAATACTGTTAATTCTGTCCATACTGCCAAACATATACTTATATTTATCAGAATCAGAAATACTTTAATAATCATTATTAAAGTTTATTTAATATATAATATATATTTAATTGTATGTATTTATAATAAATACATATTTATAAATATATACTATTTAATTATTATTAATCTATATTTATTGTAATTATTACTATATAATAAAATAATAAATATATTTAATAATATTATATTATGTATTTAATTATTATTTACTTAATAAATAATAAATATATATTATATTAGTATATTTTATATATGTAATATTTATTTAAACTATTATAATTATTATACTGATAATTCTGTTTACGTCTTTAGCTTGTATATATTTTTATATTTGTATATTTTATTTTCTATTTTTTACATCTTTTACTTATATTTCTTTGTCATGTTTATGCTGTTTGCACGGTGTTCTGTACATATAGCAGCCTCGACAATAAAGTTGACTTGAACTTGAAAATGAAAATAGAGCCCAGAGAATGTTGTTTTAACAAGTTTCAAGCCAATTATTGACTAAAGGAGTTTATTTAAGCATTTAAAGAAAACAAAGTTTGTATTTTATGCCAATTTAATCACACTCATTTCCACAGAGGCTAGAGAGTGCACACAGTCCGGTCCTTGAACATCTCACCAGCTGCAGAGTCATGCAGCAGCTCAGATTTATAAATATTATTTATATATTTTGTTATTTCATCTCATTTGTTTGTTTCAGTGTTTAAACTTCTGCTGAGTCATTCAGGACCTCCCCCTCTCTTCCTGTGAATTAGACTAGATTTTATTTTTCTGACAGTTACTGAATGCAGCATTTATTGTAAACACATGCTGGAGACTGTTTGATGATGCTGCTCATTATGTATGCAGAGTACGAGTATTAAAGCGGGTTGTAAACACTGCGGCTCTTTATAACATGAGTACAGTTAAATGAAAGATCAACATATGATCCAATTAAGGTAATTAATTATGACTTATTCATATTTATATTGTAGTATATCCTATTTATATAGTGATACTTCTCCATACTTGTATCTGCGTGGACATCCTTATATGTACAGAGAACACGTCCACATACTTTAGGTTATTTCTAATTCTTTATGTACCCTGCACATGTAATTTCACCTGAAATCTTAGATTAAAGTCACTTCTTATATCAGATATCTTCTATCATTTTAATTAACGGATGTCTTCAATCATGCATTCATCATCGCTGCTTTTTGCTGCATGTGGTGTTGTTTTTTTTAATATTAACGACAAAGTCGGCTGCAAAAGGGAAATTATTTTATTATTTATTTCTCTACACAGTAAAAAAAAAAAGAAAGGAAAGAATCTCATACAACATGCTACAGTCAAAAGACAAAACCTGACAGTTACTGCGATTATCCCACAAAAAAAAAAACACAAGACGATGAAGATGGATCCATGTGAGTTACTCTGACATGTTTAAACAAAAGGTTTGTTTCGAGGACGACAGTGAGGTGACGGGAACATCACGCCACACTTCTCCCTTTAAAATCCAAACGGTCCCTTTAAATGCGTGATGAAACAGCTGAGCGACAGCAGCATTTATGTCCTTAATATCAAACATCATCGTACCATCAATGTCAGTTTAGTAACTCTGAAAGAGGTTGTATTATGAGGTACTGATCCAGAGCTGTGCTTCAGTGTGTAGATATTTTTATGGCTTTAGACTCAACTTTTTCCTTGGTACAAACTCTGTATCAACCACAGATCAGCTGTTTGAGTCTCCTGGTGGAAACGAACCATCGTGGCCGCAATGTGCGTCGATGTGATGACTTAAAGTGAAAAATCAAAGTTTGATCTACGTTTCCATCATTTTATCGACTGTTTCCAGTCACAGACGACTCTACACCGTTCTTTTGAAGCATTCAAGTGCTCATAGGAACGTAGGAAACTTCTGGACGCTGCAGGTTTCAGGAGTTTGAGCTCTGCTCGCCGCGTGACACAGCACAACAGAAAAGTTCAAAGATTTTCAGTTGGCACCAAAGAAAAAAAGCTGAAAAATATTCACGAAATATAAACCGACACTTTATCGGATGCTGATTTTTCTTGAGTGCTGAGCTCTGCTTACACATCCACACCTGAACTCTCCTTAATACTCTGGTCCCTTTATTTTCTATCAAGGAGTCGGAATACTGACAGTCTGTTAACTATCACAGACAAAAAAAGCTGAATCTGATTGGTCCAAAGACATGAAGATTTGTGAGAATGGATGAAAGTGTCAAACTGAAGAAGAGCAGCATCATGTTACGTAACATAAGTGTAGAAAACTAAGCCTCGACCCCCTTTGAGCATCAGAAAGAAGAAAATCCAGAGTTCAGGAAAGAAAGCGTCTAGTGTCTAACTCTCTAAAAAGGTTCGACAGTTCATCTATCTGCCCAGTACGGTGGCCAGCAGGGCCATTCGGATGTACATGCCGCTTCTCCGCCTGACGGAATACGCCGCCCTCGGGTCGGTGTCCACCTCGGCACTGAGAGAAAAACACAAAGGAGACACCAGGGAGTGTGAAACAGAGGGTAAGATTCAGACTCGTGACTGAAGTAAACATCAAGAAATAAATCAAATTTGCCTGATTAGTCGACTGTCACTTCGCCGACAGAAAATGTTTCAATTATCCTGAGAACGATGAACTTTTTATTTGAAAATCTTCTTAAACGTGTCGTTCGTTGCTTTTCTCTGTCACATCATTGTGTTTCTTTGGGTTAACTTGTCACAGTCAGACAAAATAAACGACATTAAAGACGTCACTGAGTTCTCTGACCTTCAGCAGCAGTAATAAAAATAATCAGCAGCTGCAGCCCAACATGAGACGACATGCTCATCTTGTAAAAATCACCTCAAACACGAGAATCACTGCAACTTAAAACTCATCACGGCCACTAAACGGACCACGTTGTGAGATTTTTGTGTCGTCGACTGTCAAGCACAAACTCTCGAGGTTAAATTCCACTGATGTATGCGACACGACACGCGGAGCTCGTCGTGGACGCTCTAAGTCAACGTTTCAAAACCTCAGCGGTTAAAAGCTCAGAACAGCTACAAAAGAAACAGCTTCCACGATCAAGGACAAATTGTGGAGGCACTCTACCTGATTTCATTGACTCTGGGCAGCGGATGCATCACCACCCATCTTCTTCTTGGCTACAGTCATATGTGAGGTGGTGAGGTGAACTGTCCGAAACACTGACAGAGAGAGGAGAGACAGTCACAGTCCACACGATCTTTTTGATTCCCATGTTAGAAAATCTATAAACTTGAAGATGTTCATGTCACTCACAGCCTTGTACTCCTCCTCGGATGCACACCTCTCCTTCTGGCTCTCGTCATGTAGAGGACGTCGGTCTCGGGCGAAGCCTCCTCCGATGCTGTCGAACTCCTCCTGCGAAAACACACGTGGTCAAAACTCGACGACATGCAAGCATCTTTCACTTGTCTGTCACAGGTCTTGTCCCACCCGTTTGATGCCCTTCGAGGCCACGTAGCTGATGATCTCCGCCGGCATGTGGAGGTTCTTGGAGCGACGTAGCGCAGCGTGATGCCGGTACTGCGGAGCAGCTTGGCGAGGGAGTGAACCGTGCGGCCGTGCTTCAGATCTCCGACCCTAGTTATCTGACAGGAAACACACGGATCAACACGTGAGACGGGTTTTTTCCTCAGACGTGGTTTGAATGTGGAGTTTGTTTTTTGTCTTTTGTCTCACCGTCATGCCGTTCACTGCCCAGCTCCTCTCTGATGGTGAAGACGTCCAGCAGGGGCTGGGTCGGATGCTCCCCAACACCGTCTCCAGCGTTGATCACGGGCTTACGGCAATGACGTGACGCACTCTGGAAGATTTAAAGAGTTACTGAAGACTGAATATTCAAACTCCTCGGACCCGTGAGCAGAGGAGCTCAAACTCATCCACGGCTCCGGGCGTCGGTTCGGAGCACCAGAACGTCGGGCGTAGCAGCTCATGGTCTGAACAGAGTCGGCCAGAGATTCTCCTTTTGCGTGGACGACGTGGATTCGCCTGAAGTGGACGACGGGCCGCCGAGACGCTGCATGGCCGCCGCGAAGGAGCTGCTGGTGCGAGTGCTGACCTCGTGAACATGGACGCCATCACCTTACCCTGGACGTTTTGAGACGAGGGAGCAGTGTTGATACTGGACGCTCGATCTGTTTTTTAGTATTCTCACGGGCTAAAGAGGTCGTACCTTCAGGATGTCCAGCTTCGTTCCTTCTGCACCATCGACGCGATGTGGGCGACGTTTAAACAGATGAGACATCTGAAACAAACACGAAAAACTCAATAAAGTCCGTCACATTCACGTTCATCACGTGCTTGTGTTCGTGGCGTACCTGCTCTTGCTGAACTGCCCGCAGCCATGTTGCTGGCCGCCAGCGTGTGAAGCGCGGGAGAGGCTGGAGTGGCAACTGTCCCCGCGGGTATCTGTCCTGGTCCCGACTGAGGACAGCAGCCGGACAGAGGGGGAGGGTGGCTGTACCGTCTCCCGTGCTGGTCGTGGCAGCATAGCATCTCTGCAGAAGGAGCACAGTCAGTTTAATACGATTCCTCTTTAAACCATGCCCGAAAAACACAAGTTAAAGCAGATTTTAAAGTTTTTGTCAGTGATTTGAAGGTGAGTCAGTCACCGATGTGTTTAGGGAGGAGAGATCCAGCAGGAGAGACAGCTACAGAGAAGGCGCCCCAGATTTGGTGCTTGGTCCTGGGTGGAGGAGTCGGAGCAGGTCAGTGAGGTGAAGGGGCCTAGTTGTGGAGATGGATTTTAAAACTGGTGTACTCTGGGACCAGGAGCCATGGGAGGTTTTGGAGGACGGTCACATGTGGGTTGAGCAGGCGAACAGCAGAGTTTTGGAGTACTGGCAGTTCTGAGATGGTTTGCTGGATTACAAGAATCTAATATGGAGGGGATGAAGGAGAAGAGTGTCGGGGAGAAGAAGACGGGTTGAGGGAGGGAATTATGGGTTGGGGGGGATGGAAAGAAGGAGGT
>NC_040021.1:814173-889173 GCF_000972845.2 Larimichthys crocea
AGTTAACTAAACTTCAAGCATGCCTTAAGGATATAAAAAGTTGGATGACCTACAGTTTTCTTATGTTAAATTTAGACAAAACTGAAGTTATTGTAATTGGACCCAAACACCCCAGAAACTCTTTCTAGAGACCTAAGTTGATATATATCTCACTGTGTATACTGTAAATACTGTTAATTCTGTCCATACTGCCATATAGCCATAAATATACTTATATTTATACTGATAATTCTGTTTACATTACACTGTGCCATATTGCCACACGGATGTCTTTAGCTTGTATATATTTTTATATTTGTATATTTTATTTTCTATTTTTTACATCTTTTACTTATATTTCTTATGTCATGTTTATGCTGTTTGCACGGTATGTTCTGTACATATAGCAGCATCGACAATAAAGTTGACTTGAACTTGAAAATGAAAATAAAGAGCCCAGAGAATGTTGTTTTAACAAGTTTCAAGCCAATTATTGACTAAAAGGAGTTTATTTAAGCACTTTAAAGACAAACAAAGTTTGTATTTTATGCCAATTTAATCACACATCATTTCCACATGAGAGCTAGAGAGTGCACACAGTCCGGTCCTTGAACATCTCACCAGCTGCAGAGTCATGCAGCAGCTCAGATTTATAAAATATATTTATATATTTTTGTTATTTCATCTCATTTGTTTGTTTCAGTGTTTAAAACTTCTGCTGAGTCATTCAGGACCTCCCCCTCCTCTTCCTGTGAATTAGACTAGATTTTTATTTTTCTGACAGTTACTGAATGCAGCATTTATTGTAACACATGCTGAGACTGTTTGATGATGCTGCTCATTATGTATGCAGAGTACGAGTAATTAAAGCGGGTTGTAAACACTGTACGGCTCTTTATAACATGAGTAACAGTTAAATGAAAGATCAACATATGATCCAATTAAGGTAATTAATTATGACTTATTAATATTTTAAATATTGTAGTATATCCTATTTATATAGTGATACTTCTCCAATACTTGTATCTGCGTGACACATCCTTATATGTACAGAGAACACGTCCACATACTTTAGGTTATTCTAATTCTTTATGTACCCTGCACATGATAATTTCACCTGAAATCTTAGATTAAAGTCACTTCTTATATCAGAATATCTTCTATCATTTTAATTAACGAGATGTCTTCACATCATGCATTCATCATCGCTGCTTTTTGCTGCATGTGGTGTTGTTTTTTTTAATATTAACGACAAAGTCGGCTGCAAAAGGGAAAATTATTTTTTATTATTTATTTCTCTACACAGTAAAAAAAAAAAGAAGAAAGTCTCTAAACTGCTACAGTCAAAGAAAACACTGACAGTTACTGCGATTACCCCAAAAAAACAAAAAACAAAGACGATGAAGACATGGATCCATGTTGAGTTACTGCGACATGTTTAAACAAAAGGTTTGTTATCGAGGACGACAGTGAAGGTGACGGGAAACATCACGCCACACTTCTCCCTTTAAAATCCAAACCGGTCCCTTTAAATGAGCTGATGAACAGCTGAGCGACAGCAGCATTTATGTCATTAATATCAAACATCATCGTACCATCAATGTCAGTTTAGTAACTCTGAAAGAGGTTGTATTATGAGGTACTGATCCAGAGCTGTGCTTCAGTGTGTAGAATATTTTTATGGCTTTAGACTCAACTTTTTTCCTTTGGTACAAACTCTGTATCACACCACAGATCAGCTGTTTGAGTCTCCTGGTGGAGAACGAACCATCGTGGCCGCAATGTGACGTCGATGTGATGAACTTAAAGTGAAAAATCAAAGTTTGATCTACGTTTCCATCATTTTATCGACTGTTTCCAGTCACAGACGAACTCTACACCGTTCTTTTGAAGCATTCAAGTGCTCATAGGAACGTAGGAAACTTCTGAGACGCTGCCAGGTTTCAGGAGTTTGAGCTCTGATCTGCAGCGTGACACAGCACAACAGAAAAGTTCAAAGATTTTCAGTTGGCACCAAAGAAAAAAAGCTGAAAAATATTCAGAAATATAAACCGACACTTTATCGGATGCTGATTTTTCTTGAGTGCTGAGCTCTGCTTCACACATCCACACCTGAACTCTCCCTTTAATACTCTGGTCCCTTTATTTTCTATCAAGGAGTCGGAATACTGACAGTCTGTTAACTATCACAGACAAAAAAAGCTGAATCTGATTGGTCCAAAGACATGAAGATTTGTGAGATATGGATGAAAGTGTCAAACTGAAGAAGAGCAGCATCATGTTACGTAACATAAGTGTAGAAAACTAAAGCCTCGACCCCCTTTGAGCATCAGAAAGAAGAAAATCCAGAGTTCAGGAAAGAAAGCGTCTAGTGTCTAACTCTCTAAAAAGGTTCGACAGTTCATCTATCTGCCCAGTACGGTGGCCAGCAGGGCCATTCGGATGTACATGCCGTTCTCCGCCTGACGGAAATACGCCGCCCTCGGGTCGGTGTCCACCTCGGCACTGAGAGAAAAACACAAAGGAGACACAAGAGGAGTGAAACAGAGGGTAAGATTCAGACTCGTGACTGAAGTAACATCAAGAAATAAATCAAATTTGCCTGATTAGTCGACTGATCACTTCGCCGACAGAAAATGTTTCTACAATTATCCTGAGAACGATGAACTTTTTATTTGAAAATCTTCTTAAACGTGTCGATTCGTTGCTTTTCTCTGTCACATCATTGTGTTTCTTTGGGTTAACTTTGTCACAGTCAGACAAAATAAACGACATTAAAGACGTCACTGAGTTCTCTGACCTTCAGCAGCAGTAATAAAAATAATCAGCAGCTGCAGCCCAACATGAGACGACATGCTCATCTTGTAAAAATCACCTCAAACACGAGAATCACTGCAACTTAAAACTCATCACGGCCACTAAACGGACCACGTGGTGAGATTTTTGTGTCGTCGACTGTCAAGCACAAACTCTCGAGGTTAAATTCCACTGATGTATGCGACACGACACGCGGAGCTCGTCGTGGACGCTCTAAGTCAACGTTTCAAACCTCAGCGGTTAAAAGCTTCAGAACAGCTACAAAAGAAACAGCTTCCACGATCAAGGACAAATTGTGGAGGCACTCTCACCTGATTTCATTGACTCTGGGCAGCGGATGCATCACCACCATCTTCTTCTTGGCTACAGTCATGATGTGAGGGGTGAGGATGAACTGTCCGAAACACTGACAGAGAGAGAGAGAGACAGTCACAGGTCACACGAGTCTTTTTGATTCCATGTTAGAAAATCTAATAAACTTGAAGATGTTCATGTTCACTCACAGCCTTGTACTCCTCCTCGGATGCAAACCTCTCCTTCTGGATCCTCGTCATGTAGAGGACGTCGGTCTCGGGCAGAGCCTCCTCGATGCTGTCGAACTCCTCCTGCGAAAACACACGTGGTCAAACTCAGACGACATGCAAGCATCTTTCACTTTGTCGTCACAGGTCTTGTCCCACACCTGTTTGATGCCCTTCGAGGCCACGTAGCTGATGATCTCCGCCGGCATGTGGAGGTTCTTGGGAGCGACGTAGCGCAGCGTGATGCGGTACTGCGTGAGCAGCTTGGCGAGGGAGTGAACCGTGCGGCCGTGCTTCAGATCTCCGACCATAGTTATCTGACAGGAAACACACGGATCAACACGTGAGACGGGTTTCTCTCAGACGTGGTTTGAATGTGGAGTTTGTTTTTTGTCTTTTGTCTCACCGTCATGCCGTTCACAGTGCCCAGCTCCTCTCTGATGGTGAAGACGTCCAGCAGGGCCTGGGTCGGATGCTCCCCAACACCGTCTCCAGCGTTGATCACGGGCTTACGGCAATGACGTGACGCACTCTGGAAGATTTAAAGAGTTACATGAAGACTGAAATATTCAAACTCCTCCGGACCCGTGAGCAGAGGAGCTCAAACTCACCTCCACGGCTCCGGGCGTCGGGTGTCGGAGCACCAGAACGTCGGCGTAGCAGCTCATGGTCTGAACAGAGTCGGCCAGAGATTCTCCTTTTTGCGTGGACGACGTGGATTCGCTGAAGTGGACGACGGAGCCGCCGAGACGCTGCATGGCCGCCGCGAAGGAGCTGCTGGTGCGAGTGCTGACCTCGTAGAACATGGACGCCATCACCTTACCCTGGACGGTTTGAGACGAGGGAGCAGTGTTTGAGACTGGACGCTCGATCTGTTTTTAGTATTCTCACGGGCTAAAGAGGTCGTACCTTCAGGATGTCCAGGCTTCGTTCCTTCTGCACCATCAGACGCAGAGTGTGGGCGACGTTAAACAGATGAGACATCTGAAACAAACACAGAAAAACTCAAATAAAGTCCGTCAGACATTAAACAGTTCATCACGTGATTCGTGTTCGTGGCGTACCTGCTCTTTGCTGAACTGCCGCACAGACAGGATGTGCTGGCCGACCAGCGTGTGAAGCAGCGGAGAGAGCTGGAAGTGGGACAACTGTCCAGCGGGTATCTGTCCTGGTCCCGACTGAGGGGACAGCAGCCTGGACAGAGGGGGAGGGTGGCTGTAACCGTCTCCAGTGCTGGTCGGTGGCAGCATAAGCATCTCTGCAGAGAGGAAGCACAGTCAGTTTAATACAGATTCATCTTTAAACAATGCACGAAAAACACAAGTTAAAGCAGATTTTAAAGTTTTTGTCAGTGATTTGAAGGTGAGTCAGTCACAGATGTGTTTAGGGAGAGAGAGATCCAGCAGGAGGAGACAGCTACAGAGAAGGCGCCCCAGATTTGGTGCTTGGTCCTGGGTGGAGGAGTCGGAGCAGGTCAGTGAGGTAGAAGGGGGCCTAGTTGTGGAGATGGATTTTAAAACTGGATGTACTCTGGGACCAGGAGCCAGTGGAGGTTCTGGAGGACGGTCACAAGTGTGGGTGAGCAGGCGAACAGCAGAGTTTTGGATGTACTGGAAGTTCTGGATGGTTTGCTGTTACAAGAATCTAATCTGGAGGTGATGAAGGAGCGATGTGTGGAGTCAGACTATGTTTTAGTGATTTCATTTATGTGTTGTGTTGGTGATGTAAAGCAGGATGTCGTCAGCGTAGAAGCGGAGAGAAAATCTGACATAAACCTGGTTTCTGGTCCCGTTCTGAACAAGAGAAGTCGATTAGTGGGTGTCCTACAACATTACGGGAGTCGTAGTACCTGGTGGAAGTCCGGGATCAGAGGAGCGGTGGATGCGAGGCGGCAGCAGATAACCTCTCTCTCCTCCAGGTCGTCGGGGGCTCTGTGCTCGGGTTCGGACCGGACCTTCCCGGGGAGGAGTCGGACGTGGGTGCTCTGGAGTCTAAACCGCAGAAAATACACATTCAAGACCAGTGTATTCAGTTTGTATTACTGTTATATCTGTTGGTATTTTATCACTTTAAATACCCTCGGGCTTTCTTTGACGGGTTCGGCGGGAAGCGTCGGAGCGGTGGGCCATCGCTTCACGTCTTCACCGTAACCTGGAGGGACCAACACCTGAGAGAGGAAGAACTACAGCTTTAAAAAGATGTCAAGTTAAAGAGGTTTTATTACTTTAATCCAGCCACATGAATTATTAAATATAAAACTGCATTATTCATACATAAGATAGATTCCAGTGGGCATTTTAGGGGTTATGATCAAAGATCGATAAGAGCGAAAACTGCCCCAGTTCTTGGAAGAGGATCCTGTTTTTGATGGTTTGTACTGGATTATCTAAAGTAGGGAAGGTAAGACGTAGTATCTTATGCATGTATCTGGTTTTCAGTGCTTTTATTTTGAAGTTTTTAATCATTCTAACTACACATATAGACCCACAATAAATAAAGAAAACAGTAAAAAAATAACCAGGCTACAGAGAAACAGGTTTGCTCACCTGGCCGTCGATGTAGGCCACCTCTCCTCGCAGGACCACACGGCGGACTTTACCCTTCACCTTCAGACCCTGGAACGGCGTCCACTTCGACTTTGTGAACTGCATGGCCTGAGGAATAACCCACTCCTGCTCCAGGTCCACCTGAAAAGCGCAGATTGCAGACGTAAGTAAAACAACTAGAATAATAAAATCACCACAAAATCATGTTCCATCAGTGTGTGTACCTCCACATAGGTGTTGTCCTGGACAGGCAGGTTGAAGATTCGGCGTGGGTTGTCATAAAGACGCTTGATGATATCGTCCAGAGTCAGACGTCCGTCACTGACCGCCGTCAGCAGCAGAGGAAGCATCGTCTCCAGGCCGGGGTAACCCGGAGGAGGATGATCGCTGTTCTTCTCCTCCACAGAGTGAGGAGCTAACGACACAAACAGAACATTCTAACCTTCGCCTCGGCTGACTGACTATCGAACTGGTTTCTGCGGTGTGGTTACTGACCGTGGTCCGTGGCGAAGCAGTCGATGATGTCCAGGTTTTCCCACAGAGCCTCCATGTCCTCGTTGGTTCCCAGCATGGGTCGGACCTGCGCTCGGCCGTCGCCGATCTGAGGCACGTTTTCCTCGCAGAGGAAGAGGTGATGAGGAGCCACCTCGCATGTGACCTGGATGCCCTTCTGCTTCGCCGCTCGGATGATGAGGATCTGAAAAAAGGAGAGGAGGAAGTTTAACAACGAGATGATTGAACAGTTAGGTGTCTAACACATGGATATAATCCGTGTTTCACCTCCTCCTTTTTGGCCACGTGGCAGATGTGGACCGGCCGCTGGTAGAGCTGAGCCACCATGAGGATCGCGGCGACCGTCTGCTTCTCGGCGTGGGCAACGATGGGCATCTGCTTGGGCCACTTCTCAAAGTGCTTCACACAGAAACAGACAGATATAGTTTAAAGTACACGAGTCATCCACTGGTCTTCTACACACAAATAAAAAGACTCAGCCTACCTCCATCCACAGGGAGACGTTGTCCATCTTGAGGGTGGAGTACGTGTCATTCAGGTACATCTTCAGGCCGGCGGCCTGGCCCGCGATGGACGGCAGGATGGCGGCGTTGTCTGAAGCAGCGCCCACGTACAGAGCGTAGTCACACCGACAGCCCGCTTTGGCCAGCTGACGATACGACACGGGATTTATTTAATTCAAATTGTCTCAGACAAACAAGTCCTGATTTAACGGACAGGAAACTTGGGCGTACCTTCTGCACCAGGGCCAAGGTGTTTGCGTCGGTGATGGCAGGGGAAGTGTTGGGCATCGCACACACCATGGTCACGCCTCCCGCCAGAGCTGCTGCTGTACCGGAGGAGAAGTCCTCCTTATGTGTGGCTCCAGGTTCACGAAGGTGAACGTGAACATCAATCAGACCTGAGAATCACAGGAAGGAAGATTAAAACATATTTCTGCATCCCGCTTTCTGATTCCTGGTTTGTTTAACCCGACTTGAACCCAAACTAATTACAAGAAAGATGTTTGAGACGAGCAACTCCTGCATCTCATGTTCATTTTCTAACTGGTTCATTTGCTGTATTGACTTGACATTAAAAGTCAAAGTCAGCCACCGCCAGTCAGTGACTCACCGGGCAGACGGACCAGCGTCTGGGATGTCATGCTGTCGATGTGAGTCTTCACAGGCGGAGTCCGTCCAATCTGACGAAGAGCCTGAAAACACGTCGATTCACATCAATGCTGCTGCCAACTGCACTCAGAGTTTAAAAATCTAAACACGTTTCAGTCCCAACACTTTAAAAACAAAAACAGTTTCTAACCTGGACGAAGAGTTTGGTGCACTTGATGTCGATGATGAGCGGGACGGAGTAGTCGATGGCCATGCGTCTCGTCCTGTAGCCTTTGGTGACGAAGGAGGAGAGCCTGCGACCGCCGCTGTTCCTCATGGAGAGGTTGATGACCAGCTCGAAGTGGTTCTCCTCCAAGTAGTTCATGATGCTGCGCTGCTTCTCTTTGGTGGGACAGTCGCTGTCCTCCTCCTCGAACGGCCAATCCACCGCCTTCACCTGAGACAGGAGACGTCAGACAAAAAAGATCGGAAGAAGAAATATGACATGGTTACAGACAAATACAAGTGTAAATAAACGTTCATCTGTTATTTAATGTTACATCTCAGTGTAATGTAGTAAACACGCCTAGTAGCAGACGTGTTTTTGTGTATTCTGAGCTAGGTGTGTGGTTCCCAGGTACTGATTGGTCCCAGTTGCTGAGGCGTCGCTTCTAATCCCCAGGATGAAATTTAAGGGACTGAGTTGCTAAGTTTGGTCGGCCTGACAGTTGTGGCGGCTGTCTCAGCTCACCGACGTGACTTTTGGTGATAAATTCTTAATGTTAATTACTGAATTAACTCGTTAACGACCAAGTTACGGAGTACACACATGCAAAGATACTTTGTTTAAGGTGCTGTTTGCTGTTATTTTGGGTTTTCTTTCCTGTTTTGGGTTTGAGCAGTATTTTCCCCTTGTAGGCTGCCTCACTCCTAACTTTTTTGCATTATATATCCAAAATCCTGGCAAAAAATAACTTTATTTCACCAAATATATCTGGTTATGTTGTGTTGCCTCCTCTTCCCTAAATGCTCTGGGTCGTAACAACAACAACAACACCAACTACCACCAAGGACACATCATGCTGTTGGTGCTTAAAACCTAAAAAAAAAGTCTCTCACACCAGAGACCGTTAGTTTACTCACTACAATCCAGTGCCAATGATTACAGATGATCATATTTTTACAGATTTGTCAAGCTAATAAATGACTCGACTTAACAATACGCTTTTCTTCTGTTAAGTGAAGCCCGTCGGTGTGATGATTCATGTTTCAGTCACCTTGACTCCGTGTTCTGTGTAGAAGTCTGCAGTTCCCAGACTGGCGTACAGGTCGTAACCCAGAGACTCCAGCGCCTGCACGGTGGGCAGCAGCTCACTCTTGTTCTGCAGACACACAAAACTGAATGTTAACCTGCCACCAAGACGACATCTGGATCAGCTGAACATTCACATCTGTCACATTTATTTATTTATGTACCTTGTAGCTGCCGATGGAGAGCAGGATGTTCTTTTTTGGGATCTTGAAGCCCGTCGAGAGCATCGCTTTGAGGTAAGCTTCGTATCTGTTCTCCCCAAAACAGGCCACCTCACCGGTGCTCGTCATCTCCACCCCGAGCACCACGTCAGCTCCGGCCAACCGAGAGAACGAGAACTGAGGAACCTGGAGGAGACGTGACGTAAAGTCAGGAGGAATATACGACACATGATAACCGATGGCTGCTTACTTCAACCTCCGTAATATAGTTACCTTGACTCCCACGATACCTTTCCCTGTCATCAGGCCCACGGGCTCCACGTCCTCCCCCACGATGGCCTGCGTCGCCAGGGCAACGAGGTCCACGCCGAGAGTCTTGGATACGAAGGGGAAGGAGCGGGAGACTCGGACGTTGCACTCGATCACCTTCAGTTGGTCGTCCTGGCAGAAAAAGCACGACGTTAGACTTATTTGACATGGCGTGTTGTTTTTGATCCTCGCCTGGTTCTTCATCAGTATTAAGAGGAATAACTGACTAACAGGCATCATAGAGCTTAAAAATATCAAAATTCAATGGATGAAACTTCCATGGAAGATCTTCCAGAATGATTCTCACCTTGGCGATCAGCTGCAGGTTGAACGGTCCGGTGACCTGCAGCTCCTGTCCGATGGCATGGACGATCATCTTGATCCTCTCTATCGTCTTCTGATTGAGATCCTGAGGCGGCGTCACGAGCGTGGCATCGCCGGAGTGAACGCCAGCGTTCTCCACGTGTTCGGACACCGCGATGGCCATCACCACACCGTCACAGGCGACAGCGTCCACATCTATCTCCTGGAAAAAAAACACAAACAGACCATCAGAACAAGTTAAGTTAGAGCTTTACTTCAACTACGGCAGGTCTTCTGCAAACCTTGGCCTCCTGGATGAATTTAGAGATGACGACAGGGTGTTCCTTGGACACGGCGACAGCGCTGCTCAGGTATTTCTCGAGGTCGCTGTCACCGTAGGCGACGTTCATGGCTGCTCCGCTGAGAACGTAGGAAGGACGAACCAGGCAGGGATAACCCACCTTCTCACAGAACTTCACAGCAGACTGGAGAGAAGAAAGAAACGTTCTTTGGCATCAAAACAGTTCGCGTTTGAGATATTCTGGTATGAACCCAGTCGGGCTTGTACCTCGGTGTCCGACAGCTCCTTCCACTGCGGCTGGCTGATCCCAATGGTGTCCAGCATGCGGGAGAACTTGAACCGGTTCTCGGCGCAGTCAATGAACTCGGGCGAAGTTCCCAAGATGCGGCACTGCTGACGGTGCAGCGACATGGCGATGTTGTTGGGCAGCTGGCCGCCCATGGAGAGGATCACTCCCTCTGGGTTTTCCCTCTCGTAGATATCCATCACCACCTGAGGACGTATGTACAGGACACTGAGTACAACTCTTATAAAGCTCGTAATGGTTTGTTGAGTGGCCAGCTACTGTAAATCTATCCAGTGTAAACTATGTCCAGTTAACAATAGTTATTAGTTATTTATTAAGCTTACCTCAAAGGAGATCTCGTCAAAGTAGAGTCGGTCACACATGTCGTAGTCCGTGCTTACTGTCTCTGGGTTGTAGTTCACCATGATCGTCTTATAGCCCATCTGCAACACACGTGACAACGTGAAGACGCCAGACACACAAAGGATAGGTACCATGACAAAAAGGGACTTTAATATAATACACTAAAAAGTTTGGGATCACCACAAAAGTTTGGACACAACTATATTTTGGACAGTTCCTTTTACGAATTTGTGTGTAAAAAGTGTAAAATCTTTTTATACAGAGACAAAACGCTTCCCTAAATGTTCTGGGTCGTAACAACAACAACAACAACAACAACAAAAACAACAACGACACATCATGCTGTTGGTGCTTAACCTAAAAAAAAAAAGTCTCTCACACCAGAGACCGTAAGTTTACTCACTACAATCTAGTGCCAATGATTACAGATGATCATATTTTTACAGATTTGTCAAGCTAATAAATTACTTGACTTAACAATACGCTTTTCTCCTGTTAAGTGAAGCCCGTCGGTGTGATGAAATAAATCAAAACATGAAATATACTGCATGTTTCCGTCACCTTGACTCTGTGTAGAAATATTCAACCGGACAAAGACTTCAACAAGGAAAGCTTCAGGTGTTTAATAACAACAAGCTGGAATAGACCGGCGTGTTGTTTTAACAAAGCTGTTCTTAAAACTTCAAAATAAAAGCACTGTTGGAATTCGATCAGCTGCAGAGGCGTTTGTTGTGGTTCAGTAATGATCTCAGGTCAGTTACGCTACTCTGGACTGGAAAACAAACTCAAGGATCGGCGGTATGTTTGGGAGGACACCGACAAAATTCAAAACTATTTCACTGAACTGTTTTCATCTCTGTAAAAATATTTACTGCTGAAGGAAAGAAGAAAAACAGAACCCTGTGCAGCTGCTAAAAACCTAAAGCTGCACTGAAGACACTCCTAAAATCAAAAAAGCTTCCTCGCCTGTCGGTCGATGGTCTGGTATTAATTCAGAAAACATCCCGCCAAAATAAAACAACCGACAGCCTGCGGCGTGGTGACCTCACGTCTGACTCACCTTCCTGAGCTCTGTGATGCAGCCGACCGCGCACCAGTCGAACTCCACGCTGCTGCCGATGCGGTACACGCCCGAGCCGATCACCATGACGTGCTGATCGGCGAAGCTCAGGTCGTCCTCGGTGCCGTGGTACGTCAGGTACAGGTAGTTCGTGAAGGCGGGCCACTCGGCCGCCACCGTGTCGATCTGCTTCACCACGGGCAGGATGGACCAATCGTGACGCAGCTTCCTCACGACGAGCTCTGTGCTGTAGATGAGAAAGCGTTAATAGATATTGTTGTCGTCTTTGTTGCTTCATATTACTGTGGTGCATAAATTAACTCGTGGTGCTGATTCACCGCAACAGCTCGCCTGAAAATAATCAGACACCGTGTCCTCAGGCCTGTGTCGTCTTTCCCGCTCACCTCTGCACAGCCAGTGCTATCTGTTTGTCTGAGAAGCCCAGCTGCTTCGCCTTCCGCATCACCTCAGGAGGCATGGCGCTCTCATCCTGATGGGAGGAACAACAAGCGATCACAAAACATCAAGAATCAGGAAAACAGCTGCTGCTGTTAACGGTCACCGGTCTTACCTGGTTGTACGTCTCCAGCAGCCGCTCGTGGTCGGCGATGTTCTTCATCTTGTGCAGGAACCAGCGGTCGATCTTGGTGAGCTCGTACAGCTGGTCCACCGTGTAGCCGGCTCTGAAGGCCGACGCCAGAACGAAGATGCGCTTATCTGTGGGAGTCTGCAGCTCCTGGTGAGGCAAGAACAAGAAGTGTGAGAGTATCAGGCCAAATTAGTAAATATAGATTATCTACGGCAGTAACAGTAGAACGTGACGACAAAGAAGGAGCACGTTACCACCATCTACTGGCCAATTTAAAACAGTGACTTGTGATGTGATGAAACATTTGAGCTGTTTTTCCCCATAAAAGTTGGTTTTGAGTCAAACTTTTAGTCACTGTATGAAATATTTAAGAACTCAACAAGTCAAAGAGGGAGCAGCTGTGACGTGATGTAACTAAGTTTTATTTATAAAGATTATAAACGTGCTGACACTGGGGGAGGTTTTTCCAGAGGACGGGAGCCATGACTGCAAACGCTCGGTCACCTTTGGTTTCAGGACCAGCAGAAGGTCAGTACACCTCAGAGATCTCACCAAGGAGACACAATAACTCAGAAATATAAAAGGTAAAAAGGTATAAAAGGCTTTATGGGTGAAATTAAAAAACGTTTTTACTCCTTAAAAAAAAAAGGTCCTTGCACCAAAACGTGGCTCCTTCCCAAAAACTGCTATAAAAATATTATATATTAATATTTTTTTCTACTTTAAACACATCAGTCTTTTAGAACTACTTCAGCCTGAAATATACATATCAAATATTAATTATATTTTTTTGTTTTCAACCCTTTAAATGCCAGTATGTTTACATAACTCTGCTGTTAAATAATTTCCATAAAATACATTTCAATGACTAATGGCTAACTATTATTATCAGGCCCTGAGATGGGTCAATGACTGGCAGCAACACTGATTTTGATGCATTGTTGTTGTTTTTTTTTGCAGTGTCAGATTTTTAAATCTACGCTGGTGAACCGGTGTAGATCAGCCAACACTGGTGTAACGTGTGAAGTCTAGTGGACGCATTTTGGAGTCAAGATGGGAGGAAACAGAAACATGAACGACTTTTTCCAGATCTTGAAAAGACATTTTTGATTTTGATGAACAGGATTGAAGCCTTTTCTTTATGAGCCATTCAAAAAGAGTTTTTTTTTAGGTTTGCTGCACACGTTACAAAAGCACTGCTGGATTTTTCTGGGAAATCCTCTCAGGACCGATGACGACGAAGACTTCTGTTTCTGCTCATTCAGCATCTTAGAGTTCAGGTATGTCAAACAAAAATAACTAAATAATGCTTTCCCCCCCCCCTAAAGGTATCAGCACTTTTACACAAACACTAAAAAGGGAACAAACAGTTTTTTTACCTCTTCAGAGACGGGCTTGATGGTGTGGTCAAAGCCGACACAGTTCTCATCCACCATCCTCAGAGCTTTCTGGAAGGCCTCCTCAAAGCTGCGGCCGATCGCCATCACCTCACCTGTCCGATAAAGTACCAACAGAGGTGTGACACTTCAATCCTACTTCTTCAAGGGGAAACTTGTTTCGCTGCCTCTTACCGACGCTCTTCATGGAGCTGCCAATCTTGGTGGAAACTCTGAGGAATTTGCTCAGATCCCAGCGAGGCACCTTCACCACGCAGTAGTCCAAACTGGGCTCGAAGTTCGCTGTGGTCGAGTTGGTAACGGAGTTCCTGCAGAACACACACACACGACGGTTCATTTCGAGTAGTTCGGTTCTCAAATATGATTCGAGTTATCCTTTAAATGACGGACGTACTTGAGCTGCGGCAGCGGGATCCCCAGGCCGAGTTTAGCTGCGACGTAAGCCAGAGGATAGCCCGTCGCTTTACTGGCGAGGGCCGAGCTCCGCGACAGACGGGCGTTCACCTCGATGATGTAGTACTGCAAAAACATCAACACACGCAGGTTATGAAGAGAACTAAAGGCTGCTATTGTGTTTTTTTTTAATATTGTGTTCGTACCTGTTCGGACTCCGGGTTCAGGGCGTACTGGATGTTACACTCGCCCACAATGCCAAGGTGCCGGATGACCTTGATGGCCGTGTTCCTCAGCATGTTGTATTCGTGGTCGTTCAGCGTCTGACTGGGCGCCACCACGATGGATTCTCCGGTGTGGATGCCCAGAGGGTCGATGTTCTCCATGTTACACACCTGAACAAGATGACAAACTTTAGAATCAAAGTTTAGACACTTCATCGATTCCTCGAGGGGAAATTCTATTTTTAGATGTGGCCCAGACTTTGACTTTTGACCACCAACACTGTCACTGACCAACCGAGACCAACAGACCGATCTCGAGTGGAACGTCGTCTCTTCTTTACTCACGGTGACACAGTTGTCGTAGGCGTCACGGACCACCTCGTACTCGATCTCCTTCCAGCCTTTCAGGGATTTGTCCACCAGGACCTGCGAGGTGTGGGCGAAGGCCGACGTCACCAGAGAGGTGAGCTCGTCTTTATTGTTAGCGAAGCCGGAGCCCAGACCGCCGAGGGCGAACGCCGAGCGGACCAGAACGGGGTAGCCTAGACGCTCAGCAGCTGCCACGGCCTGTAACAAAGTTTAGAAGATGCATTCAGACAAAGTGAAGAGATAACAAAGACACGCGAGACGTGACGGATGTCGGCTCACCTGCTCCACGGACAGCGCCGCTTCGCTGGGAGCCACGTGTTCGCCGATCTCTTCCATCTTCTCCACAAAGATCTTCCTGTCCTCGGTCATCTCGATGGAAGCCACCGGCGTTCCCAGCACCTTCACTTTATACTTCTCCAGCACGCCCAGCTTGGTCAGCTCCACGCCGCAGTTCAGAGCCGTCTGACCGCCGAAGGTCAGCAGCACGCCGTCCGGACGCTCGTTCTTTATCACCTGAGAGGGGAGAAAGTGGGGCAAACTTTGACTTTCCAGGAGCCTTTCTAGGAATTTAATGACCTCTCTTATCAGCTCATGAAGTCAAGCGAGTTCATCCGTACCTGAGTGACGTACTCCGGCGTGAGCGGCAGGAAGTAGACTTTATCAGCCAGGCCTTTGGAGGTCTGGACGGTGGCGATGTTCGGGTTGATCAGCACGGTCTGGATGTTCTCTTCCTTGAGAGCCTTAATAGCCTGGAAAACAAAAGAAAACATCATCAGTTAAAACGACGGAGCGGAGTGCACGTTGATAAAGAGGACAGACGTGTTCTTTGTAGTTCATATGTTGCTCTTTTTGCAGCACAAGCGGAGCATTTAACAGACAAACAGCGACACTTCAGCCACATATCTCCGTTACATCGCGGCCGTAACGCTGTAACTCCTCCAGGACTTCGTTAACAAGCTCGGATTGGGTCATCTTTCTGGTTTATGTGCTTATGAATACGCAAATATGCTACATAGTACAGAAGAGCAACGTATTCTCAGTGGAGCCGAGCTCCGGTTTCTTTCTGGGGATCGTTGCTGGTTCTGGTGTTTCAGATACACCAAGAAAGAACGTGTTAAACATTCCTGAAATGTTCTTGTTGGCATGTTTCGAAGAATATCAGCACTACCCCTATTATCTTATCATCCTCACACACCTGAGAGCCGGAGTAGTCGAACTCTCCCGCCTGGCCGATGGACAGTCCTCCAGAACCCAGGATGAGGACCTTCCTGGGTCGGAATACCTCTTCGTGCTTCGTGGAACCCGGGTAGGTGAGGCGGTCCATTAGACGCTGCTTCACTGGAAAACACAAAGTAAAGTGTTTGTCTACAGAAAGCCCTGAATGGATCCTAACAACACGTTACAGCTGAGGTGGTGGACACTAAAGTTGTTACCGGTTTTGGCAGCGTTGCCGTCCTTGTGGTCCTTCACGGTGTCGAGGAAAACGTCAAACAGGCTGACCAGGTCAGTCGGACCGGCCATGTGCTCCGGGTGGAACTGAACGCTGAAAAACGCACAAAAGAGTTTAAATCACATACGAAGCCTCAGCCCGGCTACGTTCTGGCATTCCTGCCGTGTGCGAGCGTCACCTGAACAGAGGTTTGGTGTTGTGCACGATGCCCTCATTGGTGTGGTCGTTGGCGTTGGTGAAGAGGACGTCCCAGTCCTTCGGCAGGGCGTCGGGGTCGACGGCGAAGCCGTGGTTTTGACTGGTGATGAAGCAGCGGTCTGTCCCTTTGTGGATGCACGGCTGGTTGTGGCCACGGTTACCGTACCTGAGAGGTAAAAACACACCCGGCGTTATAAACTCTGAGGACATGACGGACTAAAACACCAGACCAAGGGTTGGTGTTGTCCTCCTCTAATGTGGAGAGTATGACATGTGGAAAAATCTGAACCTGAATAAACTTTTGTGGTAATATCTGTAGTTTCTGGATCATACTGGAAATATTTTAAAGATTTAATCTCTTTTCCGGTGTGAGAAGAAACAAAAACACTAAATTAAAGACTAAATTTAAACGCAGGCGTTAAAATAATCCAGCTCCATTTCGATGAGGCTTTGTAAACGTGACCCATCGTCTAACAAGAACGCCCTGTGAACCTGAATTTGAATTTCACTACAATCCCACAACCCTCTGTCTGTTCAGATAGCAGACACATTCCTGCAGGGTAATGGAAACATAAGCCGTCCACTGTGACCTTCGCGCCGAGCCCTGATAAAGCTCTCCCATCGGCGAAGTCCCAGGGGAAAGAAAACCGTCCTCATCCCCCACAGATGTGGCCCCACAAGGAGCGAGCCGCCTCGTCTTGCACGGCGGCTTGTTTGTTTAATCTTTTTCATAACAGAGCGAACGAGCGGGACAAAACTCCGCCGCTCATACAGGAGAGGCCGGACTGCTGAGAACAGCAAAAATCTGCAGTTCACATCACTCTGCCAAAGGAAGAGCGCGAGCATGAAGGAATGTTTCTAGGGAGGTTTTGTGCAGGTTCTCTGTGTTCGGGTCACAGAGGTCACATTTCTGTCTTTGTCCTGTTGCAAAATCTTCTAAATGAGGCCGACTGAGCTCCAGATGTCACTGCACACCAGCTGACCGATCAATTTATGGACCGAGCTCGAGGGGTTTCACAATAAATTGCAGCACAAATTAGATAAAAAAAGAAACGTTCTCAACTGGGAATGTGATTAAATGGGTTATAAATGAATCATAATTAGGAGTCTGATTAATCAAGAATATATTGTTATTAAACCATTAAAGCATAAAGGAGAATCTTGACTTGATCGGGGCTTAGTTTGGTGTTTGTAAGCGGTACTAACTTCATCTTGTAGGTCTTCGACCCGATGACTAAAGACAGCAGCTGGTGTCCGAGGCAAATGCCGAAAACAGGCTTGGGGTTTTCCACGCAGACCACCTTCCTCACGTTGTCGATGGTCGTCTGGCAGAGCTGGGGATCACCGGGGCCGTTGCTGATGAACAAACCATCAAAATCTACAAAAGGACAAGAGAAAAACCCGATGAAGGTTGGACACGACAAACGTGAACAAACAGTTGGTGGGTCTGAAACAATCTTCTGCTCTACATCTGGCATTAGAAGTGACGGAGAGAGACCTTTGCTGTCCAGCGGATGGTCCCAGGGTACGACGGTAACGCGAGCTCCTCTCTGAGCCAGGCAGCGGATCTGGTTGTATTTGATGCCGCAGTCCACCACTGTGATCTGCAAACTGCCGCTGGGGTTGAAAACTCTGGGCTCCTGGAGACAAAGGAGAAGTTCTTCAGTTCAAACCTGCGTCGTCTCCTTCCTAAACCACCAGTATCTTGATGCTGGGTGGGTTACCTTCATGGAGACTTCCTGGACCAGGTTCCTCTTGTCTGGGTTATCGAAGGGAACGCTGTCCTCGGGAGTCCCGTCCACGACCAGCTTCCCCAACATGGTGCCCTTCTCTCTGATCTTCTTGGTCAGGCAGCGGGTGTCAATGCCTGAAGTTCATGGAAACAACAGATAACAGCTGACTTCTCGTGTTTTTATGTTGATATATATTCATTTCTATCCTAGTATTCGTCTGTTTAGATCTCCTGACCTTGTATTCCAGGAACGCCTTGCTCTTTGAGCCACTGGTCCAGAGACTTGACTGAACTCCAGTGACTGGGACTGTCAGACAGCTCTCCAATGATCAGGGCTGCAGCGTGGATCTTTGACGATTCAAACCACTGACGGAGAAAACACAATTAAAACACATCAAAGAAAGTTGGACTCCTTTCTTTCCATGTAGCCACCTCGTATAAAGCTCTAACCCTTCACCCCGGCCTACCTTGCTCAGTCCGAACTCCCCCTCTTCATCGTTTGGTATGCCGTAGTTGCCGACCAGAGGGTAGGTGAGGGTCAGCAGCTGGCAGCGGTACGATGGGTCGGTCAGAGCCTCGGGGTAGCCCACCATGCCCGTCTGAAACACTGAACAAACAATATATCCATGCATGTAACAACAGCTGTACCTGAGTTGTGCTAAATTATTCAGTGTTTATAAGTGACTGAGAACAAAACTCAGACAAAAGAAGTCATGATCGTCTACGTACATTTTTATTGTGTTGAGGTTTATGGTAATTTTAAAGTCTACAAACAGAACCGGGTCTGGATTATGGCATCCAGATGTCAGCAACTGTATAAAAAAACTTCACGCAGAGATGCATCCTGTTGTCTGACTTTCCCTGACGAAGCTTCAGCTCGTCTAAACTCAATATTAACTAACCTTAAAGTCGGCACACCTGCCTCAAACCTCACACTTTATAAACAGCAGTTTGTTAAATTCCTTCCTATCTAACTCCAGAGGACTAACTCCACGCTCCTTCTTGTACAAGAATAATAAATTCAACTTAAACTTTGAATCTAGTCCTCATTATTCAAGAGTTCTTCTTCAAAAATGTATAAGAACCAACTGTTAGAGCTCCTCGAGGAGCCTTTTCTCTGTAACCCCTTTTTGTGTGTTGCACTGTTAAACACTCCTTCTTGTACAAGAATAATAAATTCAACTAAAACTTTAAATCTATTCCTCCTTATTCAAGAGTTCTTAAAAAAATGTATAAGAACCTATTGTTAGAGCTCCTCGAGGAGCCTTTTCTCTGTAACTCCTTCTGTATGCTGCAGTGTTAAACGCTCCTTCTTGTACAAGAATAATAAATTCAACTTAAACTTTGAATCTAGTCTTCCTTATTCAAGAGTTCTTCTTAAAAAAAATGTATAAGAACCAACTGTTAGAGCTCCTCGAGGAGCCTTTTCTCTGTAAGCCCTTCTGTGTGTTGCACTGTTAAACGCTCCTTCTTGTACAAAAATAATAAGTTCAACTTTGATACTTTGAATCTAGTCCTCATTATTCAAGAGTTCTTAAATTCTCCTAACAAAACCTAATCTCCCAGCAAAGGCGCTGCCCCGTTATCCTAAACCGTGATTGGTTACCTGCTAAGTCAGAAGGCGGGACTTGAGTTCAAACACACAGACTCATTCATTTTAATTTTGTTGACAATAATTGATGATGATTGTTTTATATGCTCAAGGACACTTCAAGTAGTCTGGCGGAGCCGGGTATCGAACCGCTGCTGTGAAGTGACATGGGGACTTATGGAGACTGACTCACTTCTGGAGCCAGCCTCAAGTGGACGTTAGAGGAACTGCAGGTTTTATTTTCTAATATATAGAAATTAAGTAAATTAATGTTATTCCAATATTTTATAATTTGCACCCCCCAGTCAAAAATATAGATACAGCCCTGCAGCCAGAAGGGGGGGGTGAGGTAACACTGGTTATCCGGGTTTGGCGCCCTGTTCCCGGACTATCGTGGCACCAAACGTCCCGAAAGGATCCAAACACATGTAACCACAGCAGCTGGGACTTAAACTGATCTCACCTGTAAAGCAGGTGAGATCAGTCTGAGCTAGCTCACATTAGCTCAGTTTTTTTTTTTTTTTTTTTTTTTTAAAAACTAAGACTTACCAACTTCTCCCGACACCGACACATCGGCACCGAACAGGAGGCCCGTGAACGTCGTCCCGTCCTCCAGAACCAAGGTTGCCGTCTTCGACATGTTTTAATACAGAACCGCTTTTAAAAAAAAGACGAGACGAGTGATGAACCAGACTCCGCGGTGTCCACGTGAAACTCACGCCGCGCTCGGAGGCAGAGGATGCGGATGAGACTCTGGAGAACTACCGCTAAAGAACCGGATCCGAAAGCCCGGGAAACTCTCTGCGGGCGTCTTAAAGGAGCCGGGGTGAAACACGGAGCAGAAAAGACGCCGAGCAGAGTTTGGTTGTAGTTTTTTACCGGTCGGTCGGACGGGACGACTGGAGCACAGTGTTCCACACACGCTGCCAGCAGTGTGGAAGTCGGCCCGCAGCCTGGACCCGCAAGTATACCGGGTACCGCACCGCGCTTCCGGGAGGACGTTTCAAAATAAAAGCAATGCTGAGAGTGAGAATATAGTTATTATATTATTAAAACCATCTATCTATCTATCTATCTATCTATCTATCTATCTATCTATCTATCTATCTATCTATCTATCTATCTATCTATCTATCTATCTATCTATCCATCCATCCATCCACCCACCTATCCATCCATCCATCCACCCACCTATCGATCCATCCATCCATCCATCCATCCATCCATCCATCCATCCATCCACCTATCGATCCATCCATCCATCCATCCACCCACCCACCCATCCATCCATCCATCCATCCACCCACCTATCGATCCATCCATCCATCCATCCATCCATCCATCCATCCATCCATCCACCTATCGATCCATCCATCCATCCATCCACCCACCCACCTATCGATCCATCCATCCATCCATCCATCCATCCATCCATCCACCCACCTATCGATCCATCCATCCATCCATCCATCCATCCATCCACCCACCCACCCACCTATCGATCGATCGATCCATCCATCCATCCACCCACCTAACAATCCATCCATCCATCCATCCATCCATCCATCCATCCACCCACCTACCTATCGATCCATCCATCCATTATTAAGTTTGATTCATAAAATTTAAAGTTTGTACTTTGTTTTTAACGCACAATCTATTTATTAATTTTATGTGCATCATATCTTTTTAATGTATCTTTTAGTTTGTGTAAGTAAGGATGCCTCTAAGTGTAAAAATCTCAAACGCTTTATTTTGAAGACTTTTATATAATCTCTTATTTCCGGTCTGATCAGTAAACTTCACACAGTTTGTCGTTGCTCTGACGTCATCACGTAAAGGGGGAGGCATACCTGCAGCAGCAGCTTCTGCACAGCTGGATGTGCGTCAAGACGTCTGCACGTGTTCACCGTGATGAGTGTTAATTTAGATAATCTGACATATGTCAGTGTCAACTAATGTCATGTAAATGTAGCGTAATAACAACAGAAGAGTCTCCCTGTTCAGCTGTTAAATATGGAGTTAATGAGCAATACATGTGAGCTTTGTGTTCTTTGATTATCTTTCATAAACCCATGAATAATACACATTTGCAGACAGTAAGACAATAGTGCAATGATGAGTTTAATATATATAAATATATATGCTTAATGTTCACGAGGTCAGATATTTTAAAATTAATGAGGAAAATACCGTAAAATAGACTTAATGTGCTAGCCAAGCCTGTTTTGTTTTTAATGTATTTATATTTATATTGCATGCATAGTACACTTAACTAATCCTTAATGCTGATGTGTCCACTCATTTAATGATGATGATAGTGTTAAGATTACCGGGACACACACACAGGATGTGGTTTAGCACAAACGTGGTTGCTCAACATTGGGAAATATTTCCACTATGTAATGTTGTAAAAAAAAAAAAGTGATACATTGTCCTCTTTTTGCCCCTCACTTATTAATAAAAATCTCAATATTTGGACTGTTCAACTCTCTTTATCGATACATATTGGTCATTTTTAAATATTAATGAGCAGTCAGCCTGTATGAATTATAATTTTATATTGTATATAATAAATATCTATATATTTACATGTTTTCAAAGAGATCAGTTAATGCGTGTTTTCTGTTCTTTGGATAATCTTTCATACAAATTCAAAACACCTTAAAGGTCCAGTGTGTAACCACTGTAGAGCGTGAAGTGAAGGGTATTCAGTTGGTTTCCACAACACTGAACCTTTAAACTGATGAATAATAAAGCTGTGTTTATGTCAGGTATAGACATAAACACAGCTGAAACACAGACAGAACAATGTAAACATAAACATATATAGTATGCCTGTACATGGATGATTTTATGTTGGTGGTAAGGACACGCACACAGGATGTGGAAACTGTTGCTCAACACCTGAAAAACAGGTTAAATATTTGTACAACCTACTACATGCATGTGTACAGAACACACTGACACACGTAGTCGATATAAATAGACGAGCTGTGGAGTGGTGGATGTGGAAGGGGATGTAGCTCAGTGGTAGAGCGCATGCTTTGCATGTATGAGGCCCCGGGTTCAATCCCCGGCATCTCCAACGTTTTTCTTCCTGAACAAAGATAAGAAAAATTAACTATAACATCTATTACACGATTCAATTACACAAATTTAACATTTAACATTTGTAATTTGACTTTTGTGTCCACTGTTATGAAATACCACATTATATAATGAAGGAGAGAAATGAACGGTTACAAACGGCGTGTGGCGTCTTTAATGAAAAATGCAATTTGAGGCATAAATACAACATCTGTCCACTTCAGAAATATTCACGGCATCTGGCGTCACCTCAAATAACTTCACAAATATTCACTTCATTTTATTTTTCGACCCCAAAAATTACAATCTACGAGGTAAAACTACTCGTGATGTGTCGATCGTGAACGAGCCGGTTCGAAGAGCCAGTGTTGTGGAATTTTCCGACTCCCCTTCGCGTGAACGCGCATGCACTGCAAGCATTTCATTCTCTTGTTAATTTACAGATTTTTGATTTAAATATATATATATTTAAATAATAATATTGCTGGAAACAATCTTACACATTCCTTTCTGTTTACTGCAGGACAAATGACTATAACGAATAGGCTATATAGCCCAGTAAATGGGCATTTTTGAGCATTTTTGACTTAGTTTCATTAAAAGAAATTCAAGTCTCCTCTTACGTTATATTAAACAATTAAAGGTATTAGGCTACCAAAAACAACACCTCTCCATATAAAACTGCCGTCAGGCTGTAGGCTAGATATGGTTTTATGTGTTGTAACAGGCGGGGGATGAAATGTTATGGGTTTATTCTGTATAGCCTGGTGTGGTTATTGTATATGCCCTCGCTTTTGAAAATAAATTCCATGCGGGACAATAAAGATGGTCGGTCTGCAACACCAACCATTTTCACTCTGCTGGCATATTGTGACCTCTGCTACTTATTTATAAAGGTATTTGTAACTAGTGTCAACAGAGAGGGAAAAAAAGGAGGGGAGTCATATTTTTTCAGATTACATTTTACATTTGCCACAATCTGACTCACCTCTTATATCATAAATGCAAAATGTAACACCAACCATTTTCAACCAACCATCCAACCATCTGGGCTCTTCTTGATAAACTGAGTCAAATGAACCGACTCAGTAAAAAGAACCGAACTTCCCATCACTGAAAAACTACGTCGTGTTGCTCGCGTCTGTGATTTCCCACCGCCCTGAACGCCCCGCGGGTCCTCTGACGGTAACTAAGGAGACGACGCTGTTTACTCCCTGCTAGCTGCTGCTAGCTGCCGCTATCCGGACACAATGACCACAGTCTGAAGATCACAGCGTGACTCCACACTGGTGACTAATCTTCTTCTGTACGAGCTTCCTACGGACTTCTTAAGAAAATGCAGCTGAAGCACCTGAAGACGTTACTGACGCCCCAGGTGAGTTCACTGACGCGTTAGCTGAGGCTAGCTGATGCTAAAGGTGAGAGCACGTATAACGGGACAAACTTAACTTCCTCTTTCCAGTCGACATTAAAGTAACATTATTATATTATTATATCCATTAATGTGTAGTATTTTTACTGTTACCGTACTGTGGCTAGGTCAGTAAAAAGTAAAAAGTACCGCTAACTAGCCCCAAACGAGCTAAAGACTGTCAGGCTGAAACAAATGTGTCTGTCTGTCTGTCTGTCTGTCTGTCTGTCTCTGCTTTTCTTCTCCTCTGTCTGTCTGACTGTCTGTCTGCTCTTCTTCTCCTCTGTCTGTCTGTCTGTCTGCTCTTCTTCTCCTCTGACTGTCTGTCTGTCTGTCTGTCTGTCTGTCTGTCTGTCTGTCTGTCTGCTCTTCTTCTCCTCTGTCTGTCTGTCTGCTCTGCTCTGTCTGTCTGTCTGTCTGTCTGTCTGTCTGTCTGCTCTTCTTCTCCTCTGACTGTCTGTCTGTCTGTCTGTCTGTCTGTCTGTCTGTCTGTCTGTCTGCTCTTCTTCTCCTCTGCTCTGTCTGTCTGCTCTGCTCTGTCTGTCTGTCTGTCTGTCTGTCTGTCTGTCTGTCTGTCTGTCTGTCTGCTCTGCTCTTCTTCTCCTCTGACTGTCTGTCTGCTCTGCTCTGTCTGTCTGTCTGTCTGCCTGTCTGTCTGTCTGCCCTTCTTCTCCTCTGTCTGTCTGTCTGTCTCTGCTTTTCTTCTCCTCTGTCTGTCTGTCTGTCTGCTCTTCTTCTCCTCTGACTGTCTGTCTGTCTGCTCTCCTTCTTCTCTGTCTGTCTGTCTGTCTGTCTGCTCTTCTTCTCCTCTGTCTGTCTGTCTGTCTGTCTGTCTGTCTGTCTGTCTGTCTGTCTCTGCTCTCCTTCTCCTCTGTCTGTCTGTCTGTCTGTCTGTCTGTCTGTCTCTGCTCTCCTTCACAGGAGGGTGCTGCCAAAGTCACATGCATGGCCTGGGCACCCAATAACGCCAAGTTCGCCGTCTGCACGGTGGACCGGGTGGTGCTGCTGTACGACGAGCAGGGAGAGAGGAGAGACAAGTTCTCCACCAAACCTCAGGACTCCAAGGTGAGACAGGAGGAGGAGGGCAGGTGGAGGTAGACACGTTTATTCCAGCATCAGGAGGAGATGGAGGTTCTCCTCTCTCTGCATGGACGGGACAGGAGTCACCTCCTTTTGTTTTTGAGTGTCAGACTGAATCTGCTTCTTTACGAGGTCGTGAAGGGGATGTGAGCTGTCGTCCATCATGTTTAGAAACTCATGGAGCGTCCTCTCTTAACAGCCAGCTGCATAAATACACAGAGACACAAATACATTACATACATCGAGTACAGAGCATTTTCCACCCATACAGCTCTCAGCACACGGCGGGTTAGATAAATATTTTATTGATGAATGAACCTATAATTAAGATTAATCTCAATTTATATTATTGTGTTGTGCTAAAATATTGAACATTTGCAGAGAGGTTAAACTTTTGCATGGGAATTTAAATGGAAATGTGCAGAGAAATTTAACCTCCTGAAACTTTCTGGAAAGTTTACATGGGGTAAATTAAGATAGGGAATTTTTTTGAAAATAATCCAAATCAGAAACTCCCTGGGAATTATGGAAATATATGTGAATTAATGGGATTTAATTGGAGATCAGGGATAAAACATTTCAACAGATTTATTTGTAAGTAGAACTTCATCAAGTTTGAATCATTTTATTGAAGAATATCATGTAGTACACAAGCTTAAATGTCTTCAACAGTCTCTGTGTGCTCTGGGCTCTAAAGGGTGGTCCAGGTATAGAAATCACCTGTGCAGGTAGGGGGCGTGGCCTCAGCAGTCCTGCAGTAAGCAGTGTACTATGTACATGTGACTGAGGAGCAGCAGATATTCAAGTGGACCTGTATGAAATCTGGTTGTTTTAGTCAAGATGATGCTAAAATATATTTTCCACAACTATATTTAAGTTCCCTGTTAAAAAGACAAATTTCAATTTTGTAAATTCCTGTTTCCTGTATTCCCATGGAAAGATTCCAACTTTCCTGAATTTTGCAACCCTGTCTTTATTTCTTCTTACAGCACCTCCAGGTTGACTGTATAATTTTAAGACATTCCTTTAATAATTTGTCTGTGTGTGTTTGCTGGATGAATAAACAGGTTGTGTGTTTATGAATAACACTCTGTCTGTCTGTCGTCTTTGTTTTGTCAGTACGGGAAACAGAGCTACGTCGTCAATGACATGGCATTCTCGCCGGACTCCACCAAAATCGCCGTGGCCCAGTCGGACAACATCATCTTTGTGTACAAGATCGGAGAGGACTGGTAACGCCCGCTCTCGTCTCCTCCGTCTTTTTAAACTCGATGTTGTTTTCTGTGTCGATGCTTCAGCGTCTCCGTCTTCTCTCCTCAGGGGCGACAAGAAAGCCATCTGCTACAAATTTTATCAGACGGTGAGTAAACACGAGGAACGTGTGTGTTTCTGACAGACTAATGCAACAGTTCATGTTATTTTAAAGATATTTTGCACGTGTTCCACAGATGTTTTAGCTGATTTTTGACCACGTGAAGATAAAAAACGTGTTAAATAAGGCTGCATGTGCAGCAGAGTTCTACCTGTCTGGTTTCCTGCTTAGATTTCTGACTCTGATTGCTTTTTTTAAACTCCCTGACGTCTTTGTAACTCAACATTTTCCCCACTGTGTTGCAGAGCGCCGTGACCCGCTTGCTTTGGCCTGCGGAGCACGCAATCGTTTATGGATTAGTGGATGGAAAGGTGAGTCTGCAGCGGGTTCTCGTCCTCCTCTCATCAGGAGTCCGTCTTGTTCATGCATTGTACCTGTAGGAGCATCAGCAGGAGGCTCATGATGAATGAAACTGTCTGGACTTTTTATCACAGGTCCGCCTCGCCAACACTCAGACCAACAAGTCATCATCCATCTACAACACCGAGTCCTGCGTCGTCTCACTGGCGTCCAAGTGAGTAACTTAATATTTGCATCATGACAAACAGTTAGTGTACGGAGCATCGCTGGTTGTTTATCTTCTTCTGTGTTCTGTGGCAGTGTTTCCGGTAAAGGCATCCTGTCCGGCCACGCAGACGGGACAGTGGTGCGTTACTTCTTTGACGACGAAGGCTCGGGGGAGTCTCAGGTACCCGCCGCCTCACAGGTCATCCACCCTCGCCGTTATTTCCTCACACTCGCGCGCTGACGCTCTCTCTCTGACTCTCTCAGGGTAAGCTGTTGACTCACCCGTGCCCGCCCTACGCTCTGGCCTGGGGTGCCAACAGCATCATGGTGGGCGGCTGCGACAAGAAGGTGGTGGCGTACGGCAGAGAGGGCCACGTCCTGCACACCTTCGACTACAGCCGCGACTCCACGGAGAGGGAGTTCACCGTGGCCGCCACCAGCCCCAGCGGACAGTCTGTTGTGTTTGGCAGTTATGACCGGTCAGTGCAGGTCCTCTCTGGTGCAGACACGACCTGTCAGCTCAGGAGGGCGCCTCAGGTTTACAGTGATGCTAACGGGAGTAAATTTACTGTCTCTCCCTGACGTGTCACTCAGGTTGCGGGTGTTTAACTGGGCTCCCAGGAGAGGCGTGTGGGACGAAGCCAAGCCCAAAGAGATCCTCAACCTCTACACCATCACCAGCCTGGCCTGGAAGAAAGACGGCTCACGCCTCTGTGCTGTAAATACTTTCATGTGCACGCACAGGGAATCATTAAATTATGTTTTATGCATTTATTTATTTATCGTGTGTGTGTGTGTTGCCAGGGAACACTGTGCGGGGGAGTGGAGCTGTTTGATTGCTGCTTGCGGAGAACCATCTACAAGAACAAGTTTGAGATAACCTATGTCGGCCTGAGCCAGGTACGGATGGAGACAGATGACCAATAATCATTTGTCTTTAATTAAACAAACAAAATCAGAACAACGAGCGCTCACTTTGGCCTCTCACAGATGATATGACTTTGAAAATACCAGTACACATCTAATTCATGATGTATTACACAGAGCAGTGAGGGGAAGTTTGAATCAAAGATCAAAATGTGCTGAGCATCTTACAGACGTATTACGGTAATTTGTTTTAGTTTTTTCAGCATCACCTTGCACAATAAAATGACATACAAAAAAATAAGATTATGGAAAAAAATCTAAAGTTTACGGGCGATGTAAGTTCAGTTTTTAGATTTCACAATAAAATCATATGTTTGGATGAAGCCATTTCTTTGTAAAAGCTTTTCCAGCAGCTACACTCAGCGTCTTAATATTTGCAGATGTTGAACGTAGAAACAAAAAGAGTAGATCATCCCAAATATCGTCACTAGATCTGCATAGAAAGCATTTACCCACATCAGCTGACCATGTTATTACTCTGCAATAGGTTGAATTTATCTTCCAGTGCAGTTCACAATATTTTCTCCAGACTTTCTCCACAATGCAGCTGTTATCACGGCAACACATGTGCAGTATATCAGTATATACAGTAATCAGTATGAGTGTGTTTGTACTTTGGAAGCTGAGAGAAAAAATAACTTCAGAACTGTGATAATCGTTTTTGGCCTCTGAACTCAATCTAAGATTTTCTGATTAACTGAAAAAAAAAACAACAACAGTTAATTAAAGCGTGAAAAAAAAGATACAAATTAAAATTGATGAGATCGTGATTGAGAAATTAATTCTTGCTGCTAATGAGACAGCTGATGTGTGATTACAAAGATTCAATCAAGAGTTCAGAAGCAACTTTTACAGCTCACAGTGTGCGTGTATTTCTGTAAATAAACTGTTTTATTCACTCATTATTCATATTATGAGGATTCATCCCTCTCTAGCTACGCTGTCTCAATCGTCTCTCCGTCCTCTTCCAGGTGCTCGTGAGGAACCTCTCCTCGGGAACTCGAGTGGTCCTGAAGTCTTATTACGGATACGAGATCGAAGAAGTGAAAATCATGGGCAAAGATCGCTACCTGGTGGCTCACACCTCCGACACTCTTCTGCTGGGAGACCTGCTGACCACTAAACTGAGCGAGGTGAGACTCAAAGGGTTAAACACATCCTCACATATTTATAGTACGGAAGCCCAAAGAGGTCACGCATCGAGTTCATTTAATTTGTTTTCTCAAGATCCCATATTAATTATGTTGTTATTGCGGGAAAACAACATTTATTACTACAACATAATGACATAAATTAAATGTACGAATGTTTAGGGCTTCCGTATTTTAGTGCTAAAATCTCCGTGTCCCTTTGATGATTGTGTTTTTTGCACACTTTAAAGTGTCACATGAGAAAAATGTCTTCAATTTTTCAGTTTTCACGCTGGCTTCAGGTGATTTCTGAGAATTAAAGCTCTTAAAGGGAGATAGAAACACCTTTTTTTAAATAAGTTCTGACGTAACGAACAATTAACTCTCGTAACCAATCAGCTGTTTCCACTCTGAACAGTCTCCTCGTGGCTCTATGATCCATCCATGACGGCTGTCTGTTGTAAATCCTGTTTGTGAACGATCTCCTAATATTCACATGACGTCAGTGGATAGAAACGAGCGTTTATTCACATTTTCTTACGCAGAATTACTCGAAATTGGGTTAAAATTTGCGACACAATTTAGACTTTTTTCTTCCATTTAAAATAAAGTTTGTGTCACGTCAAACATGCCTCTTTCTCGTGATACATGCAGATGAAAGTGTTGCTCTCATGTTTTAATTTGCCGCCTCTCTCTCTCTCTCTCTCAGGTGCCGTGGCCCGGTTCTGGAGGAAACGAAAAGTTCTTCTTTGAAAATGAAAGCGTGAGTGCACACGTGTGTTTTTTGGAATATGACGGAGGCCGCCGCGGGGCAGCTAAGCAGCAATAAAACATAGTATATAATTACATTACCGGTACGACAGGAGGTTACACTTCAGGTCTTGTCAGGTCTTGTGCCGTACACTGTGTGTACTGTATATTTCACGCTTCTGTTGCAGGTTTGTATGATTTTCAACGCCGGGGAGCTGAGCCTGGTGGAGTACAGCAACAATGAGATCCTGGGATCAGTCAGGACAGAATTTATGAACCCTCATCTCATCAGGTAGGTCCAGTTACACAAAACAAACACACCTCACTTCTTTGTGTGGTTCCAGAGAAACAGAAAACAGGTTTGTCTGCTTACAAAGAACAATCAAAGGTTAGTCGTTGTTGTGCCGATTGTTTTATTGAATGTCAGAAGTATAAAAATGTTTGTGCACAAACACACCAGTTTGCAGGTCTAAAGTAATCAAAGAAAAATGTTTAATGAATGAATAAAAGTCACCTCACTCTCCCTCTGTTAGATGAATCTTTAGTTTAGGCCAAGTATGAACTCCCAGCTCTGTCCATCAGGTGGCAGAGTCGAGCTGTGCAGAAGTCATCCCAGGTGTCATTACAGTCGATGCTTCCGGGAGGGTCAGCCTGGAGTCAGCACACATCCACGTTAAAATATTCAGCCCTGTCAAAAGTGTCAGGGCTGACAGTCCCCGGGTGGCCGACTAATGGCCGACTGCTGTTGAGGCCAGCAGGTTTCAGGAGGCTCTGACTGCTCCTCGCCTCTGGCTGGACGGCGTAGCATGACAATATCATGATCTGTGGGGGGTGTCCTGGGATTTAAAGTGCAGCTGAATTATTATGCTGGATGTTGAATCAGTGTAAAATCACTTATTCTACCTAATAAAGGTGTGTTTGTGTGTACAGCGTCCGGCTGAATGAGAGGAAGCAGAGGGGAGTTGAGGACAACAAGAAGCTCGCGTATCTGATTGATATAAAGACCATCGCTGTTGGTAAGTGTGCCCAGATCGTCCTCAGGCAAGAGAAGCAAACGAAACAAGTTATTTTTGGTATCCAGCGTGAATCCCAGTGAGAGTTTGTGGATGTGAAAACACAACTGTGACAGTTTAACTTGTACTTTTAAACCAAAACTGCTGATTTCTGATATTTCGCACTGGTATTAACACCTTAAAGGTCCAGTGTGTAACATTTAGGAAGATCTATTGGCAGAAATGGTTTATAAGATGCTACAAACTATGTTTTCTTTAACTTATAATCGCCTGAAGATAAGAATACTTGTGTTTTTGTTACCTCAGAATGAGGAATGAGGCTATACCAGAGGTGTCAAACATACCGACCGTGGCTAGCGAGATGACTTTGCAAACTGTAAGAAATTACATTAAGGAAACACTGACTATTTCCTCAATCGAGACCAAATAATCGATCAATAATTTCAGACCGAAATATCCCCCCTGTGACTGAACCAAACACACGAGCCGGTTGATTTAAAGCTCGATCACTTGCAGTTCTACCTTTTTGTGTTTTCGTTTGACGCCCCTGTCCTACATGCGTACAGTTGGTTCCAATCTGCAGCCTCACCACGAGTTGGCATTAATCCTAAACACCGGACCTTTAAAGGTCCACTATTCTCGAGAAAAAAGGGTCAACTTAACTTCGACCTGGACCAAGTGACTAATGAGGACAGCAGTGACGATGGATTCATATTAGACGAATATTATATTTTAATATGGAAAGGACCCTGCAGAGGAATGAAATGTTTTCTGCACCTTTCACTTGATTCACCTGATCCTTGAAGCCTCCTCTGTAGGAGTCAGTTTGTAGGAGTTCTTCAGACGACCATCGAATTCAACATTACGGAGACTGTCTCATTTCTGGAGCCTGCCTCAAGCGGCCGTTTGAGGAACTGCCGTCTTTGGCACTTTAACGTTGGCTTCCTGTCACATGAAGCAGGTTTTGCCGCTTGGTTTTTAATAGTTTTTGGACGACGGCGGAGCTCTGAGGACTGTCAGGCTTTGGAAACACAGACAGTACTTGTTAGTTGGACGGACTGATTGTTGGTTTTGGTCTTTTCGTGGGATTTGTAAAACGATAAGAGAAACGCAGAATACTGCCAACGTCATCTTTAAACGCCAACTGTGGAACAGCTTTCAGAACAAGACTTCTCCTCATGGTCTAACAGTGAGGCATCGGTTTTATCAACCACTGCAGATTAACATTTTCATTTTCATTGGAGGACATCTTCAGGATGCTGATGTTGCTGCCGTAATTATTATTTTAGACAGCTAGTTTTCAGCCACGATTACTCACCATAGTAACATTAAGCTCATGAACTGCTGCAGCTACAGTAATTGCTGTATATCATCAGTTCGAATGGGCCGTGTTCCTTTTTAATTAAAAAAGCTGATGTAGGTCCGATATGTCAGTTTGATCCCAGAGCTGGTAAGTTTCGAAAGTAGAGAAACTGCATCGCTCTGCTCGATTTCTATAATTATAAAAACGCCAATTTTAGCCAAATACGTTGTCACGCCAGCTCAGTCACGTTCTCCCTTTTTTTCTTCTTCTTCCTCCCTTCAGTGGACTTAGCCGGGGGCTACAATCTGGGAACCATCAGCCACGACTCCAAGATTGACTGGCTGGAGCTCAATGAGACCGGACGCAAACTGCTGTTCAGGGACAAGAAGCTGCGGGTGAGAATGAAAACCTCAGCACCCCGAGGGATTGTAAGAGAGAGGGAGAGAGAGAGAGGAAACGACGGGAGAGACGGCCTAAAGGCAAAGAGGGCAAATGTTAGACGAGATGATGATTAGTAAAGTAGATGAATCTGCACCTTGTCTAAAGTTACAGCCACGTCCATCACCTAAAACACATCTTGTGGCTTTTTGTTGAGCCGTTTTGGTCATTCAGGTGAAAGAATATGGATGCAGATCGCCACAGGGGACGCCGAGATAACTTTCAACCCATCAGTATATAAGTACCCAGTATGGATGACGCTACATTTAACACTAAAGCAGTGCAGTCGAACAAAAACAGGTGCAACGAAGTGAAGCGTGAGATTTTGGTTTCTGTCCTGCAACCCTTTTAAACAAGGCAACAACGTGTAGGTGGCTTGAAGAGGCGACATTACTCAGAGCTGCCGGTCGCCCAGAAATAGATTCAGTGTGTCCAGAATAAATTTGTTTGTTGTGGAGAATTTAGTTCAAGTGCACAGGAGCCCAAAACCGTCTCCTGCTGAGAGGTTTATTGAAGCCTGATCAAGGAGAATGGAGGATTCATCAGTATGTTTGTCATGACGTGATGCCGCCTCCGTTCTCTGGCTCAGTGACACGAATACTCAGCGTTCCTAAATTTATTAGTCTGCAAACAAGGGAATATGTTCACCCTCAGTGCTCTGACGTTGTTATCCGACTCTGTGGACGCTTCTATGTCGTGTACCTATCCGTTGTGTCGAGGAAGCGAGACAGCCCTACCCTCAACCGACCTCAGTTACCACAGTAATGATCCAAATGGCGTCTACTTTCCTGAACACGAACATTCAGCTGCTCAGAAGAAGTCAGTGTCTTCTGAGATTTAACGCTGTCCCTGCAGGGACCTCAGGACTTATGAGGCTCCTGTGTGACCTCCGTATGTGACCTGCATGATGCATGACATTTTGTTTAAGAGGCCTGAAAAGGTAACATCTCATTTATGTTACAGTACTCCCAATTTGGGCCACGTTCAAAATATTAAATATTAAAATATTTCATGCAGAACATTCGAATTAAAAAAATAAATAAAAGAAGAGCTAAGATAATCTCATGTTCCTAAAAGCAGGAAAGTCTTTATGAGGAACAAACCTTTGAAAATGAAGTATAATCGCGTTTTCAAGGGGCGACAATAATACTATTTATATGTATATGTATGTATGCACTATCATAATTACACAATACTAAAGGAACAAATCCTAAACATCAGATAATGAGACGTAATCTGGGGATCACGCTGCGAGCGGAGCATGAAAATAGATCTATAATTGCTCATAAAGGTGATTTAATGTCTATATTTTTATTTGTTACCGACCCTGCTGTGAAATGTCTGACTTAAAATCTTGAATTAATTCTTCATTGTTTTTAAAAACACACAGTTCCTCACCGGTTGGTGTGTTGTAGTGGAAACGATTCTTATTGTTGTGATTTCTATCATTTAACCTTCATTAGTTTGTTTGTTTCACTTCCTTCTGTCCGTTGATTTAAGTTTAATTCTTCCAACACTTCCACACAACACCACACACAAAAAAAAAAAAGCCGAGCAGCATGTGTAAAAGGTCTTCTCTGAGCTCGGCAGTGCTGAGATTCACATCTTTCTGAGAAGCTGTGTGCAGGATGAGAGTGGCAGGGAGAGCTGTTGTCAGTTGTTGCCCCGGAGTAATGAAACAGTTTGATGTTCACGCCCCGGGGCAAAGACATGGAGAAGTCTGGTAATTGGGAATCCTCAGTGGCTTCGAACTTTCTTTTTTTTGCTGCGCTTGTATGGCACATAATGACATTTAAAGACAGAAAATACTTTACCGGGACAGACTGAGAAATGTTTTGGAAGTTTGTGGGTAATTAGAAGCAGAGAAATCTCACACGAGTTTATATAAAACCTTCATTTCTTTAGATCCATATGGTCGTAAATAGTCATATTCATATCACTGCGACGCAAAAATACCTTTTAATTAAGTACTCATGGTGCATAAAGATTAGGCGTGCACGCCGTCGGCCTGTTAAGTGGATAGAAATGCATCTGAACGTACTCGGACTGGAAAGGATTTCACATTTTTGGGTGTTCACATGCGCCGCACGTATTCGCTGCAATTCCCACCAGTCAGAAATCATAAAAAGTCAAGTTGTGTAACAAATGTTTCTTTAATTGAAACTTGCTTTCAAGTCAGCTTATCAACAGGCCGCTCCTCCTCGCTGCATTAAAACTTGGCCAGCTGAGCTCCAGGGTGAAACTATAGACGGAGCGTTATTAAAAATGGTGGGGGGCAGATATTAAGGTATCTGATTACAGCAGCGGGCGGTCTCTGCCGCACTCACATGCATATTAAGCGCTCGGGGAGCCACTGTAGCTTATAGAATATACATCATAGAGACTCATCAGAGGAGAATACATGCACAGGGTGAGTATTTGTGTGGAGAGTAAACTTTTAAACATCAGAATCAGAAACAGGTTTGTTTCCAAGTAGGTTCTCACACGTGAGGAATTTGTCTAGGTGTTTTGGGGCATGATAAAAAATCAAGTACTAGAAGATCAGAGTCAGTAGACCTACGTTAATGTAACATGGAGGGTCAGAGGAGGCCCTGGCTTTGGTATTTTTGGTCCTGATGGTGTCTCAAAAGGTTCTCTGAAGGTTCTCAGTCGTCCAGGTCATCTTTCTTCAAGAAGACTTCAATCTGGGGCAACTGGACTTGGTTGTAGATCTGTGAAGACTTCTTCGGCTCAACTAAGTCAGTTTTCTGGTGGTCACAAGTCAGAACTGAAGAAGTCTCTTCTGTTGCTTTCACACCAGGATGGTCCAGGGGACTCGGTTCGATTGGGCAGGCGGTATTGCCCAAAAGAGAAAAGAAGAAAACCCGGCTCATCAATTGGCTTTCTGGATTGCTTTCCCACTGGAGCGAACCAGCACCAGGGTTCACTTGCAAAGTGGACCGGGACCCACGTTTTCAGGCGGACCAGAGTTCGCATGAGCTTTCACACCTACCCAAATGAACCGGACTATCCGAGGAAACAAACTCTGGTCCGTTTAAAGCGGACCAAACAGTTCTGGTGTGAAAGCGCCCTTAGATAAGAGGTGAAACGTCTTCATGGACCAAGTCCTGCTGACCCAGATTGAACCCTTCTCAAAGAACAAAGACCTGGACGACTGAGAACCTTCACAGAATTCATATAAGCTACTCGTATCCGATTAGTCCATGTAAACCTGGGCTTCAAACACTCCTCTAAAGAGGTAATTAAAGGGGGCATCAAATCTAGCTTCTCGTATTCGGTGTCATTTGGCCGGTTAAAGTGACGACTTCAGGTCGTCAAGCCGGACTCAAACAGGACTCAGGCGCAGAGGTGTCAATGAGCGTATTTATTGAAATAACAGAAAACCCTCGACAGAGTGAGGCTATAAAAACAGGCCTAATGAAAGGTTATCAAAATCAAAATCACTCACCAAGAGGAAAAACAACAGGCTGCAAAACATTAACTGAAAGCGCTCCGAAGGAGGCTGAAAAACACTACAACACTATACACGAGGAAACAAAAAGGCTAGACTAAGAATTCACAACAACAACAAAAAATCACTCAATCGAGGAAAATAAACAAAAGAACACTCGAGCAACAATGCTAACGCTATGGACAAGGAAACAAGGCTTTGGCGATCGATCTGATGACGAAACACTTTGGCACAGGACAAAGGGAGACGCAGACAAGATATACACAGGGTAATGGGGAACAGGTGGAAACAATCAGACCGGTGACACACGAGGAAAAACAAGTGACCTGAAACGAGAGGGCAGGTAAATATCAAAACAAAACAGGAAATGACTAGACAGAACAAAAACCCAACTTGACCTCACCGCGGTGTGGACGGTGGTTATTCGGTCTCTTGGGGAGGGTTGAAAGGAAAGGACAGCGTGTAGGTGGGGATAAGTGTTCCTCCTCTGTTGAAGGATGGTTTCTCTACTTTGACACAGATAGGCTCCTTCACTAGGACACAAGCTTTTGTGTCCATGGTGGGTAAAGGTCAGCCACAATCTTACCTGCACACCTCGGGGTCCTGGAGGAGTCCAGGTCCTGAAGAGAAGGCAGATTGCCAATCACCTTCTCAGCAGAGCAAATGACGAGCTGCAGTCTGCCGTTGTCTCCTTGGCGGCGGCGGCAGCAGCATAACAGGTGGTGTTTTAGAGGTGGAGGTGCACCATCGTTGTCTTCGGCAGGTTGGATGTTCTTCATCCTCTGCTGGGCTTTCTTGATGAGGTTTCACTGAGGAGGGAGAAAAGACAATCACTGTTTTACTACTAATTAATATCTGCCTTTTTTTAGCAACATTTCTCTTTAATGATGTTTGCGACCACATAAACAGATGCATGTTAATCTGGAATAACAGTCAAAGATGTTTGCTGTAATAAAGAAGGGGTGTAATCCAGAGTAACATGAAGAAACACAGTCGAATACACCTTACCATAGCAACTAGTTATCTTTCAACGACTTCCAAATACTCTTTAATATCTAAATGACATTTTGAAGTAGTTAAAAATAGTTAGATAGCTCATGTCTCTTAGGTTGGAGCCAGCAGCCGATAAGCTTAGCTTCACAATAAAGACTTAGGGTCTTGAAAAGCTTTAAGAGACATTGAACTTCTTCAAAAAGTCTTAAATTATATTTCAGAAAGTCTTAAATATTTCTCTTTCCTTCTGTAGGAAGTAATCTTTTAGTTATAAGATGTTTCTGTACGTGATTGCCAACATGCCGGGAGACGTTTTACATCTAAAAACTAAAGGTTGGATTGTTTTGACGGTCCTTTTTTTTTTAAAGCATCAGATGTTAGTAATAAACACTGCAGCTACAGGACACTCGTCAGCTTTAATCAGTTAGTGCATCCATCAGTTTTATGCCACTTATCTGTCTAAGTGGCGTTAACGTGTCATTAATTGAACCATTGGGAATTATTAATCAGCTGGAAAGAAAATGTGACATAATAATAAATAATTCCAGTTCATATCGTCCCCACTGACTCTGTCAGACTAAGATTTAAATTAAACTGGAATTACAAGTGTCTCCTGGACAGAAACACGAGCGTGGTGTCAGTCTTCAGCATATCTCTACCTCCTCCTTCCTCCTCAGCTCCATCTCTACGACATAGAGACCGGCGTGAAGGCCACGGTGCTGAGCTTCTGCTCGTATGTCCAGTGGGTGCCGGGCAGCGACGTGGTGGTCGCCCAGAACAGGGGAAACATCTGCATCTGGTACAACATCGACAGCCCAGAGAGCATCACCATGTTCCCAATCAAGGTGAGGCGTTCCTCATTCATCGTGCTTAGTGCTGCTAAGTTTGCAGTTGTTACTTTCCTGTCTTCACACCCTCACCACTTCTTTAAGCTTCGTGTCTCTGCGCTCCTTCTGAAGCTTCTGTCCTGGAGCAGTTACTCGCCCCGGGCAGGCACAAGTTTTTAAAAGTTGCTTGTGGAGCACTCACTGATGTTCTCATGAATAATAAAAAACAGGCAGAGAGCGAGCCAGACTCTCTGTTTCACAGACAGAAAACCAGATAAATGACTGACTCTTATTCATGTTTTTCATCTAATAATTACAATTACAACAGAAGAAGTAGTAATCAGATAGTTTACTCGAAGGGTTAGCTGATTATGAAACAGTCTCAGTTTAACACTGATGCGTCTTTATGACTAAACAAGCAAGACAATCAGCAGGAAGATCGGCTGGTTCTTCTTAACGTGTGCCACCAGGTTGAAATCAGACGAAAAGAAACACTATCAACACAGAATTAAAGTTCCTAGCTGCTTTAAAGGTCCACTGGCCAGTGTTTAGTTTCCATACTGGGGCTGTCAGGATATTAGATGTTCAGTACACGACGAAAAGAATTCATCAACATTTGTATAATCATAATAACTTTAGTTTTAAGGTGCTTTATTACCACCTATGAGTTGGACTGTGACCCATGAAGTGAGAACAAAAGAAAGAAAGAAAGAAAGAAAGAAAGAAAGAAAGAAAGAAAGAAAGAAAGAAAGAAAGAAAGAAAGAGAATTCTTTACAGTTTTAGGTGATTAAACACTAATGAAAACAGAGTTATGAAGATTATATTTTGTAAATAAATAAATAAATCTGACACACTGGAACTTTAACTAGAAATAGCAACAATGAACTGTAACAACACTCTGTTATAAGTAAAAGTACTCGAGTAAAAGCAAAATATTCTTAAAATATCTGAAGTATGATGCAGTGTTACATTATATATATTATATAATTTGAATATTATTACTGATGCATGAATGTTTTTATGTTTTAATCTGTGACATCATATTTTATAAGGTGATCTTTTCTCTTGGATGTTTTTATCTAACTGACTGCAGCTGCTGTCGAGCTGAGCTGTAAGTATGAGTTAACGTGCAGCACTGGAGTGTTCCAGCGCTGCAGCATCGCTCTGAGGATGCAGGTTTAAATTGCTCCCACCTGTCTTTGTCAGGGAGACATCCTGGATCTAGAAAGAGCCGACGGGAAGACGGTTGTGATCGTGACGGAGGGTGTCAACACCGTGACATATACGCTAGACGAAGGCCTCATCGAGTTCGGTACTGCCGTTGACGACGAAGATTATGACAGGTGAGTTTAGACTCACGCGCTCTGACGGGGCCGTCATTACCGCCAAGCTTTCTCACTTTTCTGGGTCAGCGACAGCCGCAGCCGGGCGAGAGCAGAACAGGCCAGATGTCCTTTTCATCCGGCAGCTTCCTCGAGTTCTTCTTGAGGGTTTCCACACAGCTCCCGGGGCCAGCTGGGGAAGATATAATACACGTGTCGTGATTTAAACACCTCAGAAATGACGCTGGAACTGACCTCGGCTCAGTTTGGAGGAGAAGCAGCTGAACTCTTCACTGCAGCTCTGAATCCTGTCACACAAAGTGTGAATCTCTCAGATAAGACGGCGCGTTGAACTCAGTTTCCTGAAAGGTCTTAAAGTCTTAAATGTTGTCCAGAAATCTTTCCTCTGCCTGCTGTGACACATCTATAAACCAAAGCTGGGATTGTTTTTGAACTTTTATCCTTTCATCCATGATTATCAGGCTCCAGGTCACATTAAGCCCGACCGACATCTGCAGTACTGGCATATTATCACAGATAGAATAAACTCAACAGTCTTAAAGTTTGGTCTCTCCAGGTTGTGAGGGAGTTATCGCCCAAAGCGAGGGAGTTCAAGTATGTTCACAAGTGACGGCGGTTTTTGTGCAGTACTGTGAACACTTGTACTGGACCGTGGTGGGGAAGAAGGAGCTGAGCCAGAAGGCGAAGCGATCAGCGGTACAATCCCCGGCTCCTCCAGTCTGCATGTCCAAGTGTCCTTGGTCCTCGGCAAGATACAGAACGTGTGTGAATGGTTAGCTCCTGAAAACTGATGAGCAGCTGGCATGGCAGCCAGTGCCATCAGTGCATGAATGTGAATGTATGAAATAAGTACAGTCCACTCTGACAGAGCCCGTCATCTGTATTTATCTGAAGCGTGATGGAACAAAACGTCTTTCAATTGGTTGATAAGCGGATACATTTTGTCCATACATGATGGAGAATATTCACATTGGAAAGATTTGTGATATATATTTATCAGTTTTTTACTCCCTAATATTGTGTCCAGCACCCATCAGGCTCTACAGTGTTTATATAATCAAGAATTATTATTTTATCCCACAAATCATGTGATATAATAATTCCAGGCCACGTCATCTCTGCTGGTTTTCCTTCATGCGTCGTACTTTGGCCAGTGCGATCATGAAACAGGATTTAAACCGCTTCCTCTGAGATATTAATAGTCTTAAATTTAAATTTGTGCAGAAAACCTGCAAGAGAACGAAGACGAGATGAAGCGAGAGCGACTCAGCCGGCTGCTATTTATAGATTTAAAAGATCTTAAAAGGAGAATGTCGAAGTCACAAACCTGCAGAGCATCTCCACTCAGCTTTACCTGTGTGTGTGTGTGTGTGTGTGTGTGTGTGTGTGTGTGTGTGTGTGTGCGTGTGCGTGTGTGTGTGTGTGTGTGTGTGTGTGTGTACACAACAGAGCCACAGCGTTCCTCGAGACCCTGGAGATGTCAGCGGAGACTGAAGCCATGTGGAAGACGCTCAGCAAGCTGGCTCTGGAGGCTCACCAGCTGCACATCGCGGAAAGGTCAGCAACACACACGCAGGCACACACACACACACACACACACACACACACACACACACACACACAATATTCATACCTCTGAGCTAATTACATTCTCCATCAGCCTTCGTTGTGACTTATCTTTGTGACTGAAGGGGGAAGAAGGAGACAACAAGGGCACCTTGGTCACATGCTTTTGCACACACACACACACACACACACACACACACACACACACACACACACGCACACACACACACAGCAGATGATGATGTGTGTCCCTGCCTGACTCTCCTCTCTAACTTCATTAATCATCAAAGACGTTTTTTTTTTTAAATAATTTTCTACCATAAGCGTTTTCTCTCTCTCTCTCTCTGTGTTTTGAAAAAGCAGCTTCGACTCCTCCGTCATTAATAATTCACGCGCTGTTCGTTAAGGCGTCGTCCCCGATTTTGCATAAATCATGAAATCGGGGAAAGAAAGCGGTTTTGTCTGTGCGAGCGTGAAATGTTAACGAGGGAGGCGAGAGAAAACTTTTTCTTTTCATGACTTGTTCATTAATCTGATGCAAGCGCTCGCACAGAGTTGGTAATAAAAGTGGCCAAATGTTAAAAAAAATTCACTTCTCGACCCCTCAAAAAATCTGCATCTGAAGGCTAATTAGACAAAAAGCTCTAATTTATCTCTGTTCATTAAGAGAGCAGACGTTCAGAGCTGTGACCTCCTGACTTCCACTTCCCCGCTCACTGTTTCTCTCTCTTTCCTGTTTTCTTTTTTCTTCCAGGTGTTTCGCAGCGTTGGGCGACGTCTCCACCTTACGTTTCCTCCACCACACCAACCAGATCGCCGACAAAGTCTCACAGGACATGGTGCGTTTCATATCGACAGCAGCACGTCTCCACGCTTGCCGTGTATACGTCAGACAACGAGCTTTGAGGGCGGCGCTGATAGTGGCTGAATATCTGTATTTTACACTCGTGTTCAATCGTTGTACATTTGGATATTTAAGCACATCAAACTTTAAAGGAATCAAACTTTAAAGGAATCAAACTTTCAGCAGGATGTGCAGATTTTGATGGTTCTCTCTGCATCTCGCTCCGAGTCCAACAAAACCAAATAAACTCACAGAAAGTCAACAAAGGGAATATTCTCGTCATAAAACGCATTCAGACTCAACAGAGACAAAGTGAAACTCAACAAAGCGTCTTGGTTAGTCTGTTCTGACAGCCATCACCTCCTGGTTCAGTTGAAATAAACATTTTATTCACAGAGTTAGATGTAAAATTATTCTGGCTCAACATTCTTTGATTCCCCTTCGCTCCTCCTGGTCCTGGTCTGTCGGCCTTTGTCTTTCCCGATCCGGTCTTTATCACTCGGGGGCTGCTGAGCCCGGGACTGTCGCCAACTCATCTGGCTCCAGTTCTGGATGCCGTTCCAGCACCCAACCTGAGCTAACAGCAGCTACCCTTTACTTTTTGTATGAATTTGACACGTGTAGAGCGGTGATATGAAAATTCATGATTGTATTTGTTTAGATGTGAAACTAATGAACTAATTAGTGACCGCTGGAGTGCGTGTTTGTGTCTTTTGACCAGGGAGGAGATGGGACAGAGTTTTTCCAAGTCCAAGCTCACGTGGCGATGCTGGATAAGAACTTCAAACTGGCTGAGATGCACTACATGGAGCAGGTCGGTGTCACACACACACACCCCTCATACATAACTCGAGCTTTATACTGTATTTGTATATTATTTCATCTTGTTTCTGCAGAATGCCGTCGATGAAGCTATAGAGATGTACCAGGAGCTCCACATGTGGGACGACTGCATCGCTGTGGCTGAGGCAAAGGTAGCAAACAGCGAGATTCATCACGCTGCGAGAAATATGGCTACAATTAATAATAATTAATCTCATCCTCGACCTCTAGGGCCACCCGAAGCTGGAGACCCTGCGTGGGAACTATTACCAGTGGTTAACAGAGACGGGTCAGGACGAGAAGGCCGGGGAGGTGAAGGAGAACAAGGGAGACTTCCAGGGAGCCATCAACCTCTACCTGAAGGCCGGACTGCCGGCTAAAGCCGCCCGCCTGGCCCTCAGCCGGCCGGAGATCACCAGCAACAGCGACACCGTCGGCCGCATCGCCGCCAGTCTCATCAAGGGAGAGTTTTACGAGCGGGTGAGTGCACAGAATCACAGCCGGTGCTGGAAACCTGTCCTGGTGAATCTCCTCCATGTTCCTCCTTTACTTCAGACACCTCATCTCGCTCTCTTCTCCTAACAGATGCCAGCAGAGGAGACAGAGGAACAACATGTTTTCTTTTTTTATTCGGTTTTTACACTCGCTCCATCTGTCTCTTGTTTCTCTGTGTCTCTTTCTTTAGCCGTTTGTCTGAGAGCTCAGTTCTTCTCCTCGAGCCATCTGCGTTCACGTCAACAAGAACGAAAAACCTCACAGCGAAATGTGTCGCCGCATCCTGATGGCGGTTTGAAGGTTGATACATAGATGCTGACATTTGAACACGTGGCAGCCAGAATGTCCTCTCCACTAAGCAAGCATCCTGCTCAAAGAAGGAATAAGAGGACGTATGGATGTCCAATAATGGACAGTAGAGCAGTGTTCCTCAGACCCTGTTCAACCACGGACAGTTCATGCAGGAGCCGGAGCTCCTAATCGGCACTTTTCTTCCTAATATTTCCAGTTTGAAGCCACGATTGCAGAGTCTCTAAACCATTAATTTCACCTCTGTTACCGTCTCGTGTCACGTTTTAGTTCGTAACTCATCGTGGATGTACGTGTGCACTACGCTCTATCACTCTCTGGGAACTCTTCGCGGCTTTCTCATCCACCTTGTGTGCACAAGCTGATCAATAAAGTCCATATTATCTCATATTGATGTTCTCTGTGTGTGTGTCCTCCAACCAGGCTGGAGATCTGTACGAGCAGATCAGGAACAACCAGAGAGCTCTGGAGTGTTACTGCAAAGGAGGCGCCTTCAGGAAAGGTGAATGTTCAACCTTTGGTATAAATATCTACCGTAAGATGTTGGACAACAGGTGGATTTGATAAAGTTTTGTCCGTCCTGCTTCCCGTAGCGGTGGAGCTGGCTCGCCTCGCCTTCCCCACCGAGGTGGTGAAACTGGAGGAGGCCTGGGGAGACTACCTCGTCCAGCAGAAACAGATGGACGCCGCCATCAACCACTTCATTGAAGCCGGGTACGTCGAGTAGAAGGAGCGATGAGACAGACAAAGATCCGGGCAGATGGAGAGGAGGAAAGATGACACATAACAAACATAAAAATAAAAAAAAACAATCCAACAGAGACGGCCAACAGTTTGTTTTTTTTAAAAACCATCACCAGGACCATAACAAAGAGATGAGAGCAGATTATTTCCCAAAAATAAAAGACAGATAATCAGCAGCCAGATTTTTATTCTGTCCAGACTGAAAAGACATCTGAAGGTTTTAAAAATATGATAATTTCTCCTGCCAGTAAAGTTTCAATCTGTGCCTCCTGACAAAATGACTTGGTTTTACTCTGTGTGTCTAAACACATAATAATCGACATTTCAGGGGTTAAACGCGCCTCTCGTCTTTCTCCTTTCCCACCTTCTCGTAGCTGCTCGCTTAAGGCCATCGAGGCGGCCATCGCGGCTCACCAGTGGAAGAAAGCCGTCCACATCCTGGAGCTGCAGGAGGATTCGGCGGCGGAGAAGTACTACGTGAAGATCGCTCAGTACTACGCCTCCTTACAGGACCACGAGGTGAGAGAGGAGGGACGATGTGATGCAGCTAAGGTGAAATCAAATCTCCGAGACTTCAGGTTTCTGAAGAGCTCAGTGTGGCAGTCCACGCTCTTAATCCTGCATAACTTTAAGCCTTAATATAATGTGAACAGGTGAGTTGTATATAAATTCACCCTCAGTACAGTTGTCATGAACGGGGAAATTAGCTACAGAGACCAAAACTGTTTTTTGTACCAGGCTGTAAACATGTTTATTTCTGCTGTGAAGTTGGACATCATGCAGGATCCACGAGAACCTGCTGGACGACAGAGACAGAAACTCCAGGGAAGAAGTTTAGTTAGTGACATGCATTAATGAGACATGTATGTTTACAGAGGGAGGGAGAGAGAGAGTTTCAGTAAAGGGAGATGTGACTGCATCTTCAACCAATACCGTGCCTGACTAGGCATAACATAGATGCAGCTAAACCCGCCTCTGTTATTCTCTATGAATTATATATAAATTCTGCATGCCCCAGCTTAAATATGTGAATGTTTGGCTTCCAGTTTGTGCGAACGAGGTTAGTTTTTCTTGCTGAACAACACCGGACAGGCAGCCGGAGGGATGAAGTGGCATTTTGCCAGCGGCAATTAATTTCTGCACATCGCTCTGGGATATATACTGTCACCTATAACACACACGCACACACACACATGTGTTTGTGCACATACACACAAACTTTAGTCCGGTCTCTGTGGTGCATCGTGGGCTGTGTTTGCTCCAGGGCGCTCTGGCAGTAATGACAAGTTGGACGGTCGCAGCAAAAGTTGCCTAAAATACCAAAAATACAGGACTGCTGGAGAGGAGACGAGAAAATCTGGTGTTAATACAAAGCAAAGGAAGTGATGATGATGACGGTGATGATGGTGGTGGAGCTCAGCGGGCTCTGCTTTATTCTGATGAGCTCAGCTGAGCCAAACAGCCTCCGCAGACTGCCAGCCTTCTGAAAATAGCAGGGCCATTTCGGTCTTGTTTGCTCTACGGGCACATTCACAGAAAGTAATTAAGATAACAAGCTCTTTGCTTTGCAGCTCGTGGAAGTACAGAGAGTGTGAGAGAGAGAGGGAGAGGGGGAAAGTAATAATTTGGTGTGAAGTCAAACAATGAAGGCAGCACACACCTGTGAGTTCAATACAGGAATTATCAGGCAGGAAAGAAACAATGACTAAACGCTTTCTAATCAGGACGCACGCACAAACTGCACCAACGTTAGAAATGTGTTCACATCGAGGAGTTCTCCACAGTTTCTCTGAAACACGTTTCTCTTTACGTCACCGCTCACCTGTTCAAAACTTTCTGGGACTCAGTGGAGGTCGTCTGAGACTCCACAGAGGAAGTGACGTCGTGACTTTCTGCTACAGATTCATGATTTATGATTTATTATCAATCTGTGAACACGAGCTGCTGTGATGAGAGAACGTCACTGTGGGATCAGTAAAGTCTGGCTTAGCTGAGCTTAGCTTAGCTTAGCTGAGCCTAACTTAGTTTAACTTAGCTTAGCTTAATTTAGCTCATGTTAGCTTATCTTATCTTAGCTTAGCTTAACTTAGCTTATCATTTATTAGCTTAGCTTAGCTTAACTTAGCTTATCTTAGCTTATCATTTATTAGCTTAGCTTAGCTTAACTTATCTTATTTTAGCTTATCATTTATTAGCTTAGCTTAACTTAGCTTATCTTAGCTTATCATTTATTAGCTTAGCTTAACTTAGCTTATCTTAGCTTATCATTTATTAGCTTAGCTTAGCTTAACTTAGCTTATTTTAGCTTATCATTTATTAGCTTAGCTTAACTTAGCTTATCTTAGCTTATCATTTATTAGCTCAGCTTAGCTTAACTTAGCTTATCATTTATTAGCTTAGCTTAACTTGACTTATCTTAACTTAGCTTATCATTTATTAGCTTAGCATACCTTATCTTAGCTTAGCTTATTTTAGCTTATCATATATTAGCTTAGCTTAGCTTAATTTATCTTAGCTTATCATTTATTAGCTTAGCGTAGCTTATCTTATCTTAGCTTAGCTTATCATATATTATCTTAGCTTATTTATTAGCTTAACTTATCTTAGCTTATCATTTATTAGCTTAGCTTAGCTTAGCTTAACTTATCTTATCATTTATTAGCTTATCTTATCTTAGCTTAGTTTATCTTATTTTAGCTTATCATTTATTAGCTTAGCTTAACTTATTTATTAGCTTAGCTTAGCTTAGCTTAACTTATCTTATCATATATTAGCTTAGCTTAGCTTAACTTATCTTAGCTTATCATATATTAGCTTGTCATATATTAGCTTAGCTTAACTTATCTTAGCTTGTCATATATTAGCTTAGCTTAACTTATTTTAGCTTATCATATATTAGCTTAGCTTATGTTAGCTGATCTTAGCTTAGCCTTTTTTAGCTCATCATATCTTCTGTTGTTTTTAGGACGGGCAGCTTCTTGTTTGTTCTTATTTTCTCGTTTCACAAAATAAAGTCAGATACCAGATATGTGTCGATCTTTAGGATTCTGGTTGTTTTTTTTTTAATTTTCTGAGTGTTGTGTGTGTGTGTTTTGTGTGTTTCTTGGTCTGCAGGTAGCTGAGCAGCTGTTTGTGAAAGGCGGTCGTATCAAAGATGCTATCGACATGTACACGGCAGCAGGACGCTGGGAGGAGGCTCACAAGGTGAGCGTGGAGACGAGTGTGTGAAATAAATAAAGAAGCTTTTTGTGGCACGTTGATACATTTAAACTTTGTTTCAGCTGGCGGTGAAGTGCATGACAGAGGAGGAAGTTCTGGCTCTGTACATCAGCCGAGCTCAGGAGCTGGAGAGAGACGGGAAGTTCAAGGAGGCAGAGAGGTAAAAATAAAAAAACAGGAACTTTAATGTCTTTAAAGTTTAACTACTAACGTTTGCCTCTGTTTGTGTGCAGGTTGTTTGCCACGGTGAAGCAGATCGACCTCGCCATCACCATGTACAAGAAGAACCGGATGTTCAACGACGTCATTCGCCTGGTGGCCAAACATCACCCCGACCTGCTGTCAGAGACACACCTGCACCTCGCCAAGGTAGACCGGATGATTTAGAGCTTCAGCATCTATGACACAAACTGAAGCTCAAGTCCCCAATGTTCACGAATCACATCACTTCTAGCCCCAGTGGTCGCCGTTTCCATCGACACGGAAGCTGAGGTTGCGATTTGCTCAAAGCAAACTTAATATTCTTCACCACCATCTAAAAAAAACAGCTGGTTTAAGAGTCGTTATTTCCCTGAGTGGACTCACGACGACCCGTGCAGCTCTGCTGAAGTCATTGTTTTTTGTTTTCTTTGTCCCGTCTCTTCACGGATGCATCAAATGAAGGACGACGATATCCTCATCCTTAGGCTGCGTTCCAGTCAAAGCCAGACGTTTGAATTTCTCGACTTCAAAATGTAGACCAAAAAGAAACACGGCTGACCGTGACTAGGGATGGGAATTGATACGATTTGTACGATTCCGACTCTTTATCGATTCGATTCTTTATCGATTCGATTCTTTATCGATTCGATTCTTTATCGATTCGATTCTTTATCGATTCTCATTTGGGAAAAAAGGAGAACAAACAGTTTGATCAGCATCAACTTTGTTTAGTTGAAGTATCACGACCTTACAAAACCAACAGCGAGGTCAGCAGAGGCCACAGCCTGGATAATAGTAACGATGTGTAACTACCTTCCATAGTAACCACAGAGGTGTTCATAGCCTGGCTGCTGCTGCTGCTGCTAGGCTGAGATTCATCTCCAGTCTGAAGCGTGTCAAAAACACGACATTCGTTTAAAAATATTGCATGTTGTGTGCGCAAATGTTTCTGCGTGTTCGTCGTGTTCCCTCCCGACGCTGTTATCTCCACTTTGCAATGATTGCAAGTCGCCCTGTTGACGTCTGTTTTGGTGAAATGCAGCCAAACTTTGGAGCGTTTGAACCGAGTGGGTGACGTTGTTACTACTGATTGCACTGCACGTGAGAAACTTGCGTAAGTTACGTGACGTAATTCGTGCTTTCTGGAATCGATAAGAGAATCGTTAGGTAAACTGCCAAACGATTCCATGAAACTGAAACACACGATTCGATTCGATTCGATTCTCATCTCTAACCGTGACAAACGTTCCTTTAAGAGGCAGAAACCGGCTCACACACAAACTCTGATCACATTCACGTACTGTAATCCGATCGTAGCGTTGATGTGTGCCGTGATGTTTCTTGCAGGAGTTGGAGGCTGAGTCCAGGTTCTCGGAGGCAGAGTACCACTTCATGGAGGCTGACGAGTGGAAATCTGCCGTCCACATGTACAGAGTCCACGACATGTGGGAGGAGGCGCACAGGGTACGTTTGTTTTGTTGGCTGAAAGGTGTTTATAGCTCTACGACAGTGTGTGTTAAATGTTTAAATACTGCTTTTAAATGCAGTAAATTAGCAGTAAACAGTTATAAGAGGCTTCACTGTGTTTATTGCTGCTGTTGTGTTGGGAGCTCGGTGCAGCTTTACAGCTTCTATCAAATGTTTTTTCTCTGTGATGATCTCTGCTGAGGGAAAACGCTGCAGGACCTCTATAGAGACATATATGTGTGTGTGTGTGTGTGTGTGTGTGTGTGTGTGTGTGTGTGTGTGTGTGTCAGGTGGCTAAGAGCCATGGAGGTGCCGATGCTCAGAAGCAGGTGGCCTACGTCTGGGCCAGGAGTCTGGGAGGAGAGGCGGCCGTCAAGCTGCTCAACAAATTCGGCCTTCTGGAATACGCCATCGAGTCGGCGTCGAATAACTTGTGAGCTGCAGCGCAACGCACACACACACACACACACACACACACACACACACACACACACCCAACATTCATCGAGTCAAACGTGACACCCAGCTCGGCGTCTGTCTTTCAGCCTTTCATTCCACCGAGCTCTCACCAGCCACTAAAAGTCAGTCGCACATTTACTCTTCACTATCATAGAGGCTGCTGAGCCCGGTGACCTTGCCCACCTGCTCAGCTCCTGTTCTGGCACGACACCCTCGACACCCACCCACTCTGCTCCCGTGTAAACCTCTTCTTCTTCTTCTTCTTCTTCTTCTTCTTTCCGGCGGTGCAAACACTGACACTCCCATAACTTCACTTTTATAAAACCTGACTTGATTTCTTCGTCTTTGTTTTCTCCCGCAGCTCGTTCGACTTCGCCTTTGACCTGGCTCGTCTCTCGTGCAAAGAAAAGATCCCTGAGATTCACCTCAAACACGCCATTTACCTGGAGGACGAGGTAACTCACAAGGACGTGAACAAAGTGTTGAGGACGATATTTATAAGTTGTAGCACGTTGAATCTCAGACAGTGTTCTAGATTACATGTAACAGTGCGTTGTGTTTGTCACTGTTTCACCTTCCAGGGTAAATTTCCAGAGGCTGAAGTCGAGTTCATCAAAGCGGGGAAACCCAAAGAGGCCGTGTTCATGTGAGCTGAAGTTCTTTTACTGTTGATACTTCAGGTACAGTTTCCTGTTTCATGTGTGTGTGTGTGTTTTTGTGGTCCGGTCCAGGTACGTCCACAACAAGGACTGGGTCAGTGCAGGGCGGGTGGCCGAGGGCCACGACCCGGAGAGCATGCCCGAGGTTCTGGTCGGCCAGGCCAAGTTCTCCTTCGAGCAGAAAGAGTTCCAGAAGGCCGAAGCGCTGCTGCTCCGAGCCCAGAGACCCGAACTGGCTGTTAAATATTACAAGGTAAACAGCAGAGACAAAGAACTTCTTCCTCACGGTCGGTTCATGGTTTCATTTCTTTATTCTGTGTCTGTGTGTCAGGATGCAGACATGTGGAGCGACGCCATGCGGATCTGTAAGGAGTATCTACCCAACAAGCTGTCACTGCTCCAGGAGGAGTACGAGAAGGAGACCTCGAAGAAAGGAGTCAGGTGAGAAACAAAGATTATCATAAAGTTTATTTAGTGCAGCACCTTCAGATGTAAGCAGACAAACAAGCTGCTGCTGTCTGTCATCTGTCCATTTTTGACTATTTACAAGTGTGGTGAATAAATACAGAAAGATGACGACAAACAATTTATTTATATAAATTTAGCATTCAAAGAGCACGAGGAGGAGCACCGAGCTGCTCGTCCAGTCCAGACCAGATGTTAAATAGGACACACAATGAAGATTAAAAGATAGACGACATCACATTAAAGAGTTCACTGTATCCTGAAGGAGAAGGCGAGGTCACGTCTAGTTTTGAGCTTCGACCTTGGAACAACCAGAACTGACCCGAGGCCGAGGATCCGAGGCCGTGAACTGGCTCGTACCGGGGCTTTAAAAGTGATCAGTGAAATCTTAAAATCAATCACACGAAGCTGAAATCAGTGAAATGTGACGTCGTCTGTTTAAAAAAAAACCAAGAATTCACCTTCAAGTGTTTCATCTTCATCTCGTCAACTCGACTCCTAATTATAAATCAGAGTTTTCTGTTTGATTCTCTCGACCCTTCACGGCACAAGCCGACCGTGAACATTTTCCCCGGCTCTCCACTCCCTCCGCCCGCCCAGCGGCCTGGTCTACGCACAAAGACTCAGTTTGATCCTTTATTTAAAAACGCAGCTCTTCAATGACACCGCCGACGAGGAACAGCTCGTTAGTTTAGCCAGCGGACCGGCGGCTCTTATCCTCCTCCCGTCACTTCTCCCTCGTTAATGACTCGTGGGAGAAAACATCAAAAGTTGCCAATGGAAACGCACGAAGGAGGAAGAAGAAGAAGAAGAAGAGGAGAAAACGCTGCTGGAGATAGATGCACGTGACTTTAATCTCAATAACGAGAAAGAGAAAGACGGAGATCAAGAAGAAGAAATAAATCTCCTCCCTGATTAAGAGCGGCTGAACCGTGGACGTGATTCCTGCTCGTTAGGCGCCGTGATCATTTGGAGATGTTTCCTAATTAGCCCAGTCGCTCAGGGTGCGCTTGTTTTTGGTGTTTCAGGGGCGTGGAGGGTCTGCTGGACCAGGCCAGGGAGTGGGAGCAGTCGGGCGAATACTCCCGAGCCGTGGAGTGTTACCTGAAGGTGAAGGACGGCTCCAACACCACCCTGATGGAGAAGTGCTGGATGAAGGTAGACCATAGATTTACAATAAGTCTGATCAGCACAAACACTCTCACCTTTTACCTTTCACTGCCGCACAGGAAGGATACCGGTCCCCGGATCGTCCCCCAGGCGAACGGAAAGGTCACCGGCGTCGATAGGTTACGCTGCGGGGGCGTTATTGATCAGATCATTTGAAATTTGAATGGTCGGCCCGAGGAGAGAAAAGGTCACGAGGTCTCGAGGAGATTGATAAGTTTTTCCTTTTTCCTCTCTTGAGTTTGATTAACCGGCGTGAGACGGAGAAAGACGGCGGTGTCCTCGCTGAGGATTGATACGTGGTGTTTGAGGAAAGGTCGCGGGGTCAGCTGAGTCGATACGTGCACAAAGAAACCATGAACCATCCCCCAGCTGATCACTGTCATTAAAATAATTATTTTTTGTGTTGCAAGTTTTCTGAATGTCCAAATGTGGCGTCATCTCATTTAAAATGTGCTAATTTGCATAAATTTCCTGAGCATAAATGCGAACTTTTTACAGAGGGATGTTTATCTCTTTCTATCGCTGCGTAAATCAAAACATACTGTTAAAAAAACGGCATATTCTTCATGTTTTTATCAGACTCTGGATGATCTTTGAACAAACCTTCAGATTATAGGCGGGAACTGGAAGGTTTTGTTCATGTACGTGCTGCTAAAGTTCAGATTTGTGAGTCTGAGAGTCTGGATTGTGAATAGGTTCAAATTTTAAACTGACAGATATCACCATGAAACTTTAAACAGCTGATTACTCCTTCAGGTTTTCTGACATTTGATGTTTAAATATGCAAATGAGGCGTTATCTAATGTCGAATAAACAGAGAAATTTGGGTGTTTTTAAAAAATCACCAACGCATGAAAAAACTGCAGTAGTTGTGCCGATTCTTCTCATTTAATCTGAAAAATCTCTAATATTTTTGAATATTTCTGTAGTTTCAGCTTCTCACATGAGATCGTTAAAGTGAATTTAAGCGTTTGACTCGTGATTGGATCGTGATGACGTGGCGTACTCCGCCTCTCGCCCTGAAACATCCTATCCTTATCTTTAAACGTTTTGACCGCGTTACTGAGGGATGAATTTTAAAATTAAATTATATTTATATTCACAGTTTTCTTGACAACTCTTTAAATTCATAATGTTTTAATGCTTAGAAAAAACATAAAAACTCTGTGTGTGTGTGTGTGTGTGTGTGTGTGTGTGTGTGTGTGTCCCAGGCTGTGGAGTTGTCCATAAAGTTCCTCGGTGGAGATCGAGCGTTGGAGGTGGTTAAGGTGGTCGGACCGCGACTCACACAGCTGAGGAAGTACAACGCTGTGAGTGAACACACACACACACACACACACACACACACACATCCCGTTGGTGTGTAAATCAGCTGTTTTTAATTGTCCTGGTCTGAAGGCCGCTGAGGTCTACCTGAACGTGGACCTCATCAAAGAGGCCATCGACGTCTTCATCGAGGGCGAGGAGTGGAACAAAGCCAAGAAGGTCGCCAAGGAGCTGGAGCCGAGGTTTGGAGACACACACACACACACACAGGAGACACTTCAGATACACCACCTTCATTACAGTGCAGCTCGATAATTAATGTCTCTGCTCAGGTACGAGGAGTACGTGGACCAGAAATACAAAGAGCACCTGAAGAACCAGGGGAAGGTGGACTCTGTACGTACCATCACACCGACATTACCCACAGGTTGAGCTCCATGTTGTCGTTTCTAAAGCTGAAAGTCTGTTTTCTGTCCGTCTGTCTGCTCAGCTGGTTGGCGTGGACGTCATCGCAGCTCTGGACATGTACGCCGAGAGAGGCCAGTGGGAGAAATGTGTGGAAACGGCGGCTAAGCAGGTAACCGGATCACAGAATACGGGTCATGAAACCGGCCTCGTCATGAGATGAGCCTCATTGTCTCTGCTGTGTTTCTGTCAGAACTTTAAGATCCTCCACAAGTACGTCGCTCTGTACGCCACGCACCTCATCAAGGAGGACAACGCCGTGAAGGCTCTGCAGCTCTACGTGCAGCACGGAGCGCCGCCCAACCCACAGGTACCGTACACAGCTGCTGTGAAGTTCTGCTGGGTCCAGCCTCAAGTGGACTTGAGGAAGTTTGAGTCCACACATCTGATCTGAAGGTCGCCTTTTGTTTCACTCGCAGAACTTCAACATCTACAAGCGTCTCTTCTTGGACCTGATCAACCTTCCCGACACCGACGGACCAGAATCTTACCGGATGTGGGCCGACCTCCGCACCTTCCTGCTGCAGCTGGTAAACCGACAGATTTAAAAAAGTTTTAAAGGAATTGTTCCTGACGCTCTGCTCTCGTATGAACCCGGCTCTTGTTGTTCTCAGTGTGAGAACTTGTCCAGGTCGGCTGAGGCCAACACTCCGGCTCACGAAGACTTTGAGCAGATGCTGCTGATCGTTCATTACTACGCCACCAGATCCGCCGCCAGGGGAGTCGAGCAGCTGGTACACGAACCACAGAAACATCACAGAGAGCTTTATTTTTACTTCATCTGGTAGACGACTGATCTTTTTTAACATCACAGCTTCACTTTTGTTCTCCTCACTTCTGCTGCTGCTGTTTTTCAGGTCGGCGTGGCCGCCAAGCTGTCGGTGTCTCTGCTGCGTCACACCGAGCTCGTTCCTGCAGATAAAGCTTTCTACGAGGCCGGCCTGGCCTGCAGGGTGAGTCCAACAACCAGAGAGCTCTTCTTCCACTTCAATGAGTGTTTCTGCTCGTCTGCGGGTCCGTTTAGCGTTTGTCACGACCTGAAAATACTCGACCTGGCTCCTGTTCGGTTCCTCGACTGAAGCAGATCTTAAAACTTCAGGATTAGAAGCAAACCTTGACAGTTTTGAAAGTCTGGTCCGTTCCAAACACAACTTGAATATAAAATATGTTCTTCGTCTCTTTGTGGTCCGTTCATTTGCTCCTGAAAGCAGTCAGGATGTTTGATATTTGAGCTGTTTGTTCTTGAAGACGTGCGTCATAGATTCATGATTTTATTTTCGCCCTGGCAGGCGGTCGGCTGGGAGAACATGGCCTTCATCTTCCTCAATCACTTCCTGGACCTGTGTGATGTGAGTAAACCTTCAGAACTCCTCAAGCTGTGTTTGGAGACCTGTTTTCACTCCTGATTGATTACTGGTTGATTCCCACCTGCAGGCGATCGACGAGGGGACCCTCGACGCTCTGGACCACTCCGACTTCCTGGACACCGACATTCCCTTCGAGGTTCCGGTTCCCAACAAACTCTGCGTCAACGTAAGATGTCCGAGCACCAAACAGACAAACACACGCCCGGACACTTTGAAATTCATCTCAGCTTCATCTTCTGTCTGTTTCAGGACGCCCAGCGGGAGCAGATCCGTGACTGGGTGCTGATGGTGTCCATGGACAACCGGTTGGAGCAAGTCCTGCCGCGCGACGAGAGGAACACGTACGAAGCGTCGCTGGTGGCCGCCAACACCGGCCTTCGGTCTCTGCCGTGCATCCTCACAGGTACCACGCACACGTATTTACACGACGTATACGAGCTCCATCCTCGGCATGACAGCTCATCACATTTTGTAACTTCGGCCGCCGCCCTTGACTCCCCGGCCTGTGACGAGCTCTGCGCTGTTTCTGCCTCCAGGCTACCCCGTGCTGAGGAACAAGGTCGAGTTCTCGCCCGTCGGGAGAGCGGCCAACAAGGAGGACTGGAACAAGTTCCTCATGGCCACGAAGGTGAGAACAGACGACACGATAACACCAGACAGCTTCTACAGTACACAGAGGAGAGGCTGTGAAGAAGGAGCAGTAGAAGTAGAAGTAGAAGTAGAAGTAGAAGTAGAAGTAGAAGTACTTTGATTAGGTACAAATTCAAGGTTCTGAGGGAAGTATTTTTATTTTTATTTCACTACAAGTATCCGACAGCTTTAGTTACTTTGCAGAAAACATGAAGAGTTCATAAAATGTCACATTGAGTACTTTTATTTGTAATACTGTAAGTACACTTTCCTGATCGCACTCATACTTTCACTTCACACACATCGACTTCTCCACACACACACACACACACACACACACACACACACACACACTAAAGTCAAAGTCAAACTAATTTCACTCAGTTTCATCATCTCTCTCTCTCTGCACATTTTCTGTGAATCAGCAGTCGACTAATCGCAGCATCATCATCTCACACACACACACACACACACACACACACACACCTTTCTACGTACAACAGTGTGTGTGTGTGCACGTTGTGATTGGTCGTCTCTGTTTGTGTCCGTCTCTCTGCAGACCACTCACAGCCCGGAGTGTCAGGACGTCCTCGAGTTCATCAGCCAATGGTGCGGCGGCCTGTCGGCGTCCGGATTCTCCTTCCGCTGATGAACACACACACACACACACACACACACACTCTTCCATTCTAGCGGTCATCCGTCGATCTGTCTGTCCTCCTTCACCTCGACTATTCTCACAAACAAACTGCAGTTCATTTATTTATTTATTCGACTTTTCCTCGATGCTTCACTTTGAACTGATGTTTTTCACGTTTTAAACATTTTAAAACAGAATCAGCCGACACATGTGGAACGAACTGTTCACGTCGCTGGAGATTATAAACTCCAGCTGAAGGCGTCAAATCCACGTTAATCTGTAGAAACATTCGTGACCTCGGTTCTGGACTTCACGACGCTCTGATGAAGCTTTTAATCGATTTGGTCTTTTCATCGTCAACGATAAGAAACATTAAAATATTGACTTTTTCTGGCCGTCGCCATGGAAACATTCCTCCATCTCTCTCTCTCTCCTTTCATCTGAAGGATTTTCTCTCAGGACGGCCTCGCTGAATTAAAAAAGCCAAAGGTTTCCACTAAATAAATCTTTAATGTGTTCGACTGACGGCGTGAAGCGAGCTGACTTCTCTTCACTGTGTGTTTGATATGGAGTGTATTTTGTTTAATGAAGTTCAAATAAATAAATAAAATAGTTTTCAGCCTTTCACCGAGCGCTGCTCTTTATTTCAGACGTTACATAACGTCAGCCTGAAACCGGGTCACTGCAGCGAAGAGTCGACCCGCCGAGCTGACCGAGCCGCCATGACTCGACTTATTTCAACTGACGACTCGGCTCGATGAAGAAAAAATGACTCAAGACTTTGAGTCAGTTTAATTAGCTCTTTAAATATATAATTATAATATTCTAAAAGTAAATAACAAAAGGTTTAATTTAATATTTAGCACACAACAATCAGCACAACTTTAATATGAAAAATGTTTATTAATGAATAAATTAATAAATCTGTAAAACCAGAATAAGAAAGACAAAAAGCAGCACAGTAAACATTAAATTTCTTTATTTTATTGTTATAAAACCAATACATGTGAAGTCATTGAGAAAAATATTCATACACACAAACATTAATTCACAGCTTCATTTGAAACTTCAACTAAAGAACCAGATTATTCTTATAATAATATAACTAAACTCAAATAATCAGGAGGCCAATACAGTACATCTGTTTTCTCTTTAATCAAATAAATTATGAACTTGTCATCATGTTTGTCAAAGTAAGTAAAAATCGTCTCGTTAAAAGTTTAAAAAATAAATTATACCGACAGACGTCAGGTCAGACGTCTCTTAATTAATACACCGCTTCATGAAAATCAAACAATTAATGTTTAAAAATTCATTCTTGACTGAAAGTTTCTGATTTTTTTGCAGAAATAAAAGTCTTTGTAACTCCTCAGATCAATTAAATTCAGACAGTTAATTATTCAATTAGTACAAATCAAAGATTAAAACTCAAACAAAGTTTAAAAATGTCTGACATGACGCCCGGCCTCATCGTGGCACTGCCTCCTTTCCCAGCAGCTCCTGCACACCCGCAATCGATACGTGAAAGCCTGAGCGAGTGTGTGTGTGTGTGTGTGTGTGTGTGTGTGTGTGTGTGTTTGGGGAAAATGCATTAGTAAGTGATAACTCAGGAGATTTCCTGCTCGCTCTGCTGACGGCTCAGTGTCTCCTGAACCTGAACGTACTCACCGACACCGCTCAGCTCAGAAATAACCGAGTCCGACCCACCGAGCGAGGACGTGCGGAGACGTGGTTTAAGACAGATGTTGGGACTAAAATGCAGATGTTTTATTAGAAAGAACATGATCTCAGGAGGTGCTGAGGCTCCTAAAACTCCAAAAATCTGCATTTTACTTGAAGGATTCATCGACTACAGAGTGTTTGACGTTAAATATTCAGCTTCACGCGACTTTACAGTTCGATAAATCATCTCCAAGCTAAATGTGGACTCATGCAGCCAGAGAGGAACTGCAGATTAACTCCTCCTGGTTTAACATTTCCCAGATTATCTCAACCCAACCTGCAGTGAATCCACGTTTCTTAAAGGTCATCTGAACGTTAGATTCACGTAACTGAGTTATCGTATTACCCTGAAAGCTCGAGCCGTGCTCACGCCTCCTCTAAGTTAACTTACAAATCCCAGCTGGGAGCTGAAATTCGATCAGACGTAGCGGCGAGGACTCTTTAGTCGAACAGTCTGGACTTCTTGAAGACTACATTTGACGGTTTTTAAAGGAGGGTGATGTAAGTGAGATGCAACAGAGCAGCACAAACATAAACTGTGACGGTGGTGATGGAGCAGGGAGGTGAGAAAAGTGTGAATGAAGCAACATGAAACGCTTTTACTGAATCATCTGGATTGTAAAGGGGCAGATTTTTCTCGTATCTGGTTGAAAACATCCCTGACTTTGACGTTACGGGACAAAGAAAACACAAATTTGATCAAACGAGGCGACAACCAAGCCACAGAAATATCTCAAGACGACTTAAATTTGCTGTCAGGGCCCCAAATTTCTTTTGCAACTTCTGCGTAAAAGTGTCCAAAAAACTGCAGTTCCTCTAACGTCCACCTGAGGCTGGCTCCAGAAGTGAGTCAGTCTCCATAAGTCCCCATGTCCAAATGTCCAACTTCACAGCAGAAATAAACATGTTTACAGCCTGGTACAAAAAACAGTTTTGGTCTCTGTAGCTAATTTCCCCGTTCATGACAACTGTACTGAGGGTGAATTTATATACAACTCACCTGTTCACATTATATTAAGGCTTAAAGTTATGCAGGTTTAAGAACGTGGACGCTTTGATTGACAGGTGGCTTGTTTGAGGGACCAGGCTTCAAGTCAGCCAAGATCCACGTCTTTGCCGAAGAGGATTCTTAATTGTACGATTATTAAAAAGGGTTAAATTTACTCGAAACCTGAATTTGTTGGACTTGGAGCACCCCCTAGTGTCCATTAGCGGTACAGCATCAGCACAAAGCGGCACAGAAATCCATATCGGTGATTCCTTAGAGTTTCAGCTGCTCGAGGCGCCTCTCGCTGGTTTCTCAGCCGCTCTCTTGGCATTCACCGCGTGCCTTAATTGTATGGACATTTAAATCAAGGTCCGCTGTGAACACGAGGAGAGGCGACCCACATTCTGCTTCCTCTTCCTCCTCGCTGTGGCCTGATTGTCCCGCTGTGTCAGCCTCACCTAGTTTCTTCTTGTTCCTTTACACCTCCGCTCCAGTTTGTCTCATTTCTGTTGCCTTCAAACCTCCAGTCCTACTTCACTCCTTTTTATATCTCAACTTTATCCCTCGACCATCAGGTGTGACGTTCCGAACTGATTTGATGCGTTTTTAGAAAGAATATAATCGACTATTTTCACTGTATCGAGCCTGAAAGCCTCCACGTCAAGTGACACCGACTTTGGGGGTCACACAGGCTCTGCAGGCCTGAATCCATCGACTGTTTGTGCTGGTTAACGACACACAGGCGACAATCTGGTGACTACACCATGAAATCACACCGATACCAGCATCTCTAACACCGCCACTGCTGCTCAAACTGCATGTTTCAATCGCATCGACGACAAATACTCATAGTACATGGTGTATATTTGGACAGTCGTGGCTCAGCGGCGGGTTTGAGCCTCTGCATGTCGTCTGAAGACAGACGAGCAGCTCGTATCCAGGTATGTCGTCGCCGGCCTCGTGATGATAAACCGCCAAGGATGTGCCGCTGACCTCCACGCACGCTGGAGGACGAAAACTGACAACAAGGACTTCATCTTCGGTTTAAAGATGAATACATAAGAGGACACGAGCGGCACGTTTTAGTCCTTTTTTTAGGCTCTAATTTCTCACTTTTTGACACCTGAACGCATCGTCCTCGCCTCCTTTTAAAGAAATAACCTGTTTTTGCACATCAGAGTGGACGAATCCATCCAGATCTTTTGTGTTTGCTGCATTTTTCAGCCTCTAAGGAGGTCAGAGAGGAGAAACGTTTCCGTCTTTCATCGAGTCTCACTGAAGTCTCGACAAAAACCAATAACGGCTTCCTGGAAAACGGGAAAAATAAAATGTAGAAATGCTGCAGCACGAGCAGGAAAACGACTGAAAGCTCCTGGAAGCAGCACTGCAGCAGTAAAGCATTATCCAGCAGCAGCCATGATGCACGTTCTTATACACCACTGCATTAATGACACAGCTGCAGGGGAGGAAGCTGCTGCTGCTGCTGATTTCACTCCTCATCCCACATGAACAGCCCCAAAAACATTATGTCATGTTGCATTAGAGCGGCTGCAGATGAAGCTCGGGTCAGTGCTGCTCAAAGGCTCCCCGGCAGAGGAGGAGGAGGAGGAGGAGGAGGAGGACCCATCTGCAGCCTCATTACCAGCTCAAATGCTAATGACCCAGATAGCTCATGTAGGCTAAAATGCAGAGGGGATGGGAGGAGGTGGAGGAGGTGGAGGAGGAGGAGGAGGGGGGTGATGGTGGTGGCTGCCTTTGTGGGGGTCGGGCGTGTGTGTGTGTGTGTGTGTGTGTGTGTTAAACTCACCTATAGGCCTGCACAGCATCTCTTAATTATAAGGAGAATGAACAGTGACATCATAATAAATGAGATGCTTATAATAAACATTAAGGTGGTATTGACGCAATTAGATCACCACGACTACCTTAAAAAACACCTGAAAATGCGTTTAATGTCGTGTGTGTGTGTGTGTGTGTGTGTGTGTGTGTGTGCGGGGTGTCGCTCATATTTCATAAATAAGAAGTTCCGCAGAGCACGACAGCACACTGCGGCTATTTCTGGAGCAGATTTAGCGCAGATGATGGAGGCTGATGGAGGTTTATATATATTTTAGATTTAGATGAATAAACATGTGGAAGAAGCAGAACAATACCTTTGATCGGAGGAGAAATGGCGCAGATTTCTTTTTTTTTTTTTTTTTTTCCGAGCCCCCCCCCCCCCCCCCAAAAAAAAAAAAAAAAAAAAAAGCTCCATAAAACACACCGATGCAGGAGGATTCGTTTGTCCGCCGATAGAACGCTTCAACCCGGCTTGATTAGCGTGCGTCCTCCCGGTCCGCGAATGCTCTCTGGAGGTCCATGCAGAGGGATGCTGAGGATGCGGAGGACGCGGAGGGGATGCTGCGGGGGATGCGGAGGTCGCACCGTCCTTCTTTCTGCAGCTAAAGCAAAACCTCCTCCTCCTCCTCCTCTTCTCTCCTCCTTCTCCTCCTCCTTCTCTCCCTGTAGATGAACTCTTCAAACACAAATAGTCCAAACGCAGAAGCAACATCCCTAAAAAAAAAAAATTGGTTTTGTTTTGTGTGCTGGGTGCAGTCAGGAGGTGGAAACAGGAGCTGAATGGATGGAGATGGAGGGAGAGAAGTTGGGTGCAGTCAGAGAGGAGAGAGGAGGAGAGAGGAGGAGAGGAGGGGGTGGTCCTCCTGAGAGAGAGAGAGAGAGAGAGAGAGAGAGAGAGCTTGGTCCTCCCTCTGCTCTCCATCCAGCTCTGAGGATGGAGGGAGGCACAGAAAGAAAGAGTGGGAGCATCTGCCGCAAACAAACTGAACCGACTTCACCTAGATCACACCGAGCTCCTCTCCAGTCCAGCAGGAGCTCCATGAGGAGGTGTTCCAGTCCATGAGGAGGTGTTCCAGTCCATGAGGAGGTGTTCTAGTCCATGAGGAGGTGTTCCAGTCCATGAGGAGGTGTCTATGAGGAGGTGTTCCAGTCCATGAGGAGGTGTTCCAGTCCATCCCAAACATGTTGGAATCAGCCTCCGTCACACCAAACACTGAGAAACCAGTTCTCCATGGACCCGGTTTTGAACCGGGACCCACAGAACTGGAAACACAGTCCTGTCTAAACCATCATTACGCGGTGTAGCGCTCAGATTTGTCCCCGTACAAATAGGTGGACATGAGTCAGTTTGACCTCAGTGTATTCAGTTGGCTAAAGATGCTAAGCTAGGCTAAACTAGCTTGTTCTGCTTCTATATATATATATATATATATAAGATATATATATATATATATATATATAATAGCTATTCATTTATAAAAACCATAATATAATATATATAATATAAATATATATATAGAATATATATATATATATATGGTTTAATAAGGAATTTCGGCTTTTGATATAGGCAAATGTTCATGTATACGGTGTGCAAGCTAGGCTAAACTAGCTTGACCCAAACAGTTGAAGCAGAAGAATGTGGCTAGCACCTAACATTAGCTTATATTATATATATGTACAAAATATATAATATATATAATATATATATATATATATATTATATATAGCATCAGCATTTCAGCTATTTTTATCTTTTGATGTATGCTAACTGTAAGCTAGGCTAAACTAGCTCGGCTCAAACAGTTGAAGCAGAAGAATGTGGCTAGGCTAACATTAGCTTCATCAGTCTTAGTTTCATGTATCTTAACAAATAGAAATCAAGACATTGTGGTTTAGGGCGCCATTAGCGTGAGTTATATATATAATAATAATAATATAATATATAAGCTATTTTTCCCCTGTGAACTTTCTGCTAATGTTTGCGGTCTGCTAAGCTAAACTAGCTCAGCCCAAGCAATGGAATCAGAAATTACAGCTAGCCTCACTTTAATTAATCAAACAAATAAAAGCTGTTTTATTATGTACATTTTGTAACCACAAAGTTATGGTTTAATGAGCTGTTAGCTTTACAGCTAGTTTTCTATTTTGATGGAATCTCCATGTTTTAGTGTGCTAAGGCTAATATGCTAAATTTGGATTATTTATTTGTGTTTTTCATAAATGTAAAAAATGTGTACACAACCGTAAACTAACTATATATATATATATATTCAGAAATAGAATAAATAAACCACACATATATATAAGTCAGCATTTCAGACAGAAAACCACCAAAACCCAGTTTAACCATTTTATTTGGAGGCGTTCATATCCAGCCATTGTCAGTTGCATGAGGCTAAGTAGTTTTTAATGTCATAAAAGCATAATAGATTTTTGTTGTCTGCTTTGTTTTATCTGCCGCCCAAACGTTGCATTTGAGTCTTGTTTGCATGTAACATCTTCACAGAAACGACTTGCACAAACCTGAAACATTTCGGAGGTAACACACATTAAACTGTATTTCCATCAACTCCTCTCTCTTGCTCTTTGGTGGAATGTAAAATTATGCACAAGCCTCCTGAATTATTGATGATTCTCACCTTCATACAGGGATAATCAGACGCCGAAATTAATATTTCTCCAACACGAGCGGCGTTCCTCCTGGGTTCTTCCATATGGCTCGTCATCTGTCTCCCCTCCATCCCTTCCCCCCGCTAACCCAGCGTACTGGGAACCAGTAGACTGATGGGGGGCTGCTGTGCATTCGTTTGACTGCACCATTACAGCCACAAACCATGAAATAATCAGTGGCCTCCATCTCATGGAGCCTCATTCCCTTCAACCAACGTATGAGCTTTATTAGTTAGAGTCAGAGCAATGAAAATGGATCATTTGAAGGTTTTATTTGGAAGCCTGGTGCACATTTACACATAATATATATCTATATGCATATTAATTTATTTGGTTTTAACCAGTTCAGTCATGAATCATGAATTGTCTGACAGTTTTAACAGACGTTTCCATCTGCAGTGACTGTGATAAGCCCTTTAATTTAATAGAAATGATCAGTTATGTTTGATAATTTTAGTTCATATGTAAAAAGATGTGTGGTTAGTACAAGAAGCAGAAGGAAACAGGAGGAACTTGATGTTGACTGATGACACAACCCTGCAAACGAATGTGTTATTTCATCCACTTCTGCTTTATAACTTGGCACATTCCTGATGTCTCAATGCGTGATATGCTGCGATAAAACGACTGTACAATGATCTAAGGTGTGTTGATAAAGTCATGTTTAGATTAAAGAGTCTAATTAGGTTAAAATAAGACTTTACTGTGATATAAAGACTGTAGGTCAGCTGATTTATGATTAGCAATATTCCACATTAAAAAAGATTAATGTACAGCTTTGGTTCTAGATAGATTACACTGTAAAAAAACAAACCGTGTACAGTAAAATACAGGCAGCTTTGGTTTCCAGAACGTTACGGTACAACTTCTTCTAATATCACGGTAAAGCGATGTGTGGTGGTAATCTTTGTACTATGTTACCAAGGTTATGTCCAAGTTTATTCCTGAGTTTGCAAAGTCAGAGGCATATCGCACACACATACAGAATATGTGGAGGTGAGGGCGTATTTGTACACAGGCCGAACAATGTGTGTGTGCTGAGACACACACACACTGCCAATAACTGCCCAAACAACAAGTTTTACTATGTTACACTCGACCTTAGGGAACATCTTGTTCACGCAAACTCTCCATCTGGGGTGAAGTTCAGAGCTAAGGTGAAGTTCAACAATTCAAATGTGCACAGCATGATCATTAAATAATGTTCACAGTATTGATAAACATTAGATGATCAGACAATATTAATAAGCATTAGATAATTTCTTTCACAGATGTTAGTATCATATAGATATATTGGTGATTTCACATTTAAGGTTAAGTGTTTTATTCCATATTTTAAAATGTCTGTAGATTTTACAGTGAAAAAACTGCCAAACTATAAAGTGAAACAGTAAAAGACTGTAAAATATGGCATTAGATTTTACAGTTAAATACTACTTAATTTATACTTTATAAATGAAGTTTTGAAATATCCAGCAATCGCACTGAACTTTGCACATGACACTTTATGACACTGATCTGCACTTCTGTACTGTACATATCCATTCCCCTCCATATTTCATATTTTATACCCCTTATTTTATTTTTATTTCTATACTGGTTTATCTTTTCTTTTCCATATATGTTCTGTGTATGCTCAATCCTGTGACCGGAAAATTCTGTGTTTGTGTAAACTTGCATAGCGAATAAAATGAATTCTGATTCTGATATGATCTTGTTTCATTGTTTTGTTGTCATATTTGACGTTTTTCATAATCTAAAACCAATGTATATAAATAAAGCTTACATGTGTTTTCTGGGATTATCCTGCAGCACCAAACTCCATTCATAAATCTAATAATTTAATTGTTATTTTACTTTTTAGTGATGTTACACATCTGCAAAGTGTACCATCAACTAAATTAAGAAATAACGAGCTCTTCTGGTGAGTTCGGCGCACGTGTGATGTTGATTAAATGTTAAATAATAAATAAAAGTAAAAAAAAAAAAAGTTTTTAATTTCTCTTAAATAATTAGAGAAAAGTAAAAATTTGTGCAGAAACTCTGTTTTTTTTTTTTTGACTGACAGATGTTTTATGTGATGTAGCCAACACGTGGGAACCTGAACGTTGCACAAACGTTGCATAAACGTTGTGTGGACGTTAGGTAAACGTTGTGTGGAGGTTAGGTAACAGCAGCTCCTGCAGGAGTGTCGGAGGTGCTGTGAGTGTGTGTGTGTGTCCATGGTCTCCTCCTCCAGACTCCTGCTGGTCTGGCGTCATTTCATGAACAGTCGGATGGGAGACATGGCCTCTAAAGCTCGGATGCCGACCCCGGAGACGGCGCTGCCCGGCCGGACTGACGGCGTCAAGGTGTCCGGTAAGAGAACCGAAGCTAACTCTGTTAGCATCGCCACTTCATGACAAAATGTTGAATAACGAACCGATGCGAACAGTTTGCTGCTTTATTTAACGTTCTGGTTACGTTTGACTAACGTTCGCCTCGTTATCTGTCTCCCACGCGGAGGTTAGGTGAAGTTATAAAGACATAAACGAGTTAAATTAAAGAATTAAAGTTAGCTGCTTAGCACCTGCTGCTAACTCCCACCGCGCATGCGCACATGCATATCGCACATAACATGGTTAAAGATGTAAACAAACAAAAACAAACAAAATAAACAAAATACACGTTTAAAAACAACTTTCTCCTCTTATTCTGCTTTATATCACATCTACTACATTCATTACTACAGCAGCACTCTGTTATGAATACAATATAGATCACAAAATCATATATAATAATAAATAGAGATGAAAATAATAATAACTATCAGGTTATAATAATATAATAATAATAATATATTAATAATAATAACTATCAGATGTGCTCTGTGCCATAAATTCAGCTTTTATGAAGCTTATATGTTATGCGGTTCATGTAACTGTTCTGTTCATTATTGTAGTTAAACTGGACTGCATCATAGTGAGACGTGTTTCTAATATTTAATATTTTGGCCCTCTCATGTTTGTAAATGTATTAGAAACAACATGGAGGGTGGCCGGTTTAAGTCCAGCATGGACCAAAAGTATGGAGGCAGGCCCAGGAGGTGGACTGGCACCTCTCCATCCACCAGTCCACCTCCTGGGCACTGCCGAGGTGCCCTTGAGCAAGGCGCCGAACCTCCCCAACTGCTCCCGTCACTCCACCATCTCTCTCCACATTGCATGTCTATGAGCCCCTTGTTGGTTAAAATGCATGTAGATGAAAGAAGGCAGCAGTAGCTCGTTGAGGGATTAATAAAGTATCTCTTCTTCTTAAACATCTTTACCATCAAAAATCAAAATGAGCTTTGCATTTAAAAAAAACATATATTAAAAGGTGCAGTTTGTAAGATTGGGGGCAAACATGTAATATAAAATTCATAACTATGTTTTCATGCATGCGTAATCACCTGAAAATAAGAATCTTTTTAAAAATTCTCCTTTAAAATCTACAGTAGGAGCAGGCCCTCTTTTATGGAAGCCGCCATGTCGAAACACTGTGTTTCTACGGTAGCCCAGAACAGACAAACTAAATATTGACTTTAGACAGAGCCTTTAAGTGTTTACCCCGCTACACACTGGACCTTTAAAGCATTAATGAACTGTATAACTGCATTAAATCATTAACCTCTTTACTTCATACATAAAACAAAAACTTAATATCTTATTGTATTATTCACAAAATATCTTCATAACTCTGTTTTTATTTGTGTTTAATCACCTGAAAATAAGAATAATTATGTTTTATCTACAGACACTGTAGGTCCTTTTTAATGTTTCTACGGTAGCCCAGAACAGACAAACCATTAAACCATAATTTGCATTTTTTGCAGCCACCGTAGTTTCACTGGACCTTTAAATTATAATTTGCTCAGTATTAGAGAAATATTGTAAAACTCTGTAAATAATCTCACTTAAAGTCAATATAGAATTATTGATTTGTCTTAATTTGAAGGCATTGAATCAGAATATCGACAATAAATATCAAACATTAGCAGTTTTGGTTCATAAATAACAGTATTGTCTTTTTAATAATCCATACATCTGTTGACTTGCTTCTTTATTTTAAAGGATAACGGTCACTCTTAACGTGTAAAAGACTCAAACAAAAGTGTGTGTTTGTGAGCTGGAGAGTTTTGTGTGTGTGCAAACAGACCGACAGCAGCACTAAGTTGGCAGTCGGGGCAGTTGGCACCGATCTGCCCCCTCTTCACTACAAGTGAGGGTGCCGAGTCTTGGCACGTGATGAATAGATCTGCACTGGCACTGAACAAAAGACACAACACACACTCACACACACTCTCACACTCACTGTGGTTTAACATTAAGCAGAGAAAGATGACAGGAGTAAGTGTAAAGGTTGTGTGGAGAAGATGTATCGACTCGGGGTGTTTTGGTTCAGAGGAATGATGAGTCAAACGTTTGTTTGATTTTTTAATTTTTCGTGGAGAGGGTTGGACGGGGAAGGAGGATGTGGTGGGTGTGGAGGGGTTAGGAGGGCGGGGGTCCACCGTGCAAGGACGTTTGGGATGGATGGATGGATGGATGGGAAGGTTTCAGACGGAGTGGCAGACATGCTGGAGGATCGCCAAAGCTTTCTCGGGAACGTTGCCACAATCGAGGGAGACGGAGAAGAAAGAGCGAGAGGGAGCAGAGAGGAGAAGGAAAAGCCATGCCTGCAGTGGAGAGACTTGGCAGGGCTTCCCCTCCTTTGTCTGTCTGGCTCAGGGCTGCAGCGCCAGAGGAAATCAAGAAATGTCCAGGCGTGGTGGTGGTGGTGGATGGGGAAGAGCTCTGCCTCGGCTCCAGAAAGACGAGAGAGAAAAAGTACTTTGAAACGAGTGAAAACTCGACGTCTGAAAGGGCTACTATGGAAACAACAAACAAAACAAGCGATTTTCTCTTTTTTGAACGATATTACGCATCCCAGACATCGGACCCGACCAGGTTTTCGGAGACAATGTCCGGTAATTCGACCCGTAATTTTATCGCCAACAAAATCGCGTACGTTGAATTTTTTCGAATCGCCAAACGTCTCCAAACTGGACAACGACGGATGTTTGACTACTTCTAGCCAGAGGAAGGCCAACCCTGCGCCAAGCAAGAGGTTTGTTTATGAAAGCTTGTTTGGGTTTCGAAACCAAATCCATTGGATTACTGTTAAATAATTTGGAAAATCACGTCAGTTTAAGCGCTAAATCTTATTGCGCGAGTTGAAGTGCCGAGATATGTCTGTTTTCCTTCTTAATGTGATGACTTGTTTTGTCTGGAAACTGACCTGAACGATACAAAGCAGGCCAAATCAGGCCAGAAGCCTCGACTAAAGACCAAACCACGTCTTGAATATCTTTACGCAGTTGACTTGGTTGATATTGACATGGAGTCTTTGGATTTTAGATTCAGAACTGTGCAAACAGTTTGACAGATGGGACTGAAAGTTGACTATTCACCAGTTTAGGTCCATTTAGCAGACGTTAAGGAGCTTTTTATCAAAGCAAATGATCTTTATAGGCAGATGGAGTTCATCATAGATCTATAGATGTTCAGATTTCCACTTTAAAGAGTATAGCAGTGTTTCATTGCCCTGTTTGGTTGAAAGTTTCCTGCTTGTTCACCTCCAAAACCACACCCATCAGTGATGTCACGGTGTCTTGAGGTACACTTTACATCACTGTAGAAAGGTGAAACTTTAAACCACCAGAGGTCAGCAAAAACAATAATTTCAGTTACTCTTTACAGATATAATATGTGTCATTTCTCTGAAGCTGAACTTCAACACAAAGTCCTGTTTCTTATAAGATTCAGTAATAAAACACAAAAATACAAAGCAAGTCTCTGAATCAATGTAAATGTAGAATACGTGTCCATTTACAGGCCTCAATAATAATAATAATACTTTGAGTTTTTGTTACTAAATCACACTGGTTGGTGTCAAAAATGGTGTAAAGGTGTATGACTGTGTTTTACAGTTTGGTTATACTTTAATAACCCACATCCTTGTCTTCAGACATTCAGTCTGTTCGTCTGCGTATGCTCCAGAACATCAGCCTTGTAGAAAAATGTAATATTGTACAAAACTCATTAGTGGGATTTGTGTTTGGGGGTCAAAGGTTAACAGCTACTTGTTACTTGTTACCTGGACAGTACTACTCCGACTCGACTTCTTCCTAACACTTAATTCCACCCTGTGAACGCCTCCTCGCCCTCCACACCCACACACAGATGGAGTAAAGTGAAAACAAAAGCCTAATCAAGGAGTTAATGTCATCCTCATCACAGCTTAATGCAGATGCGTTCAGACACGCAGCAGCTGGTCTTTTAATTAGCAGGTGTAAATCATTATTATTGCAGCTCGACGCGGTGGAACAGGGATTATGTGAGGTTGACATAAAATAGCAGAAGTGATATTATGGTTATATCAGGTTTATTTAACACAGCAAAACACACTGCGAGCTGAAAGCTGCAGCTCGGTTGAAGCCAAAAAAAAAAAAAAACCCTTTTGACCAGCTGTTCCCTCCTTATCAACGACTCACAGCAGCTCCAGATGCAGTCCAAGTTACAGTCAGCTTAAGCTGTTTTGATTTGGCACCTCAGAAGCAGAGAAAAAGTTCTCTAACAAAGAGCGTGCCAATATAGATAGATTTAAAATGGTTTATTGCGTATTATAGAACAGTTAGTTCAGACCATGAGTGCTGATATAGAGAATAACGGCACTGCAGGCGTTCTAACGACTGTGCCGTTATCAGTCGTAACAGTCGTCAACGCTCTTAAAGAAACATGAACAGATTTAGAGAGTCACATTGTTATTGATATTTTTTATTGCTTTATTTCTTTGTTTAGCTTAATAATTACTCATTTATTTATTTATTTAATCTACTTTTCTATGATGTAATGATTTTATATATCTTTTTATTTTATTATCTTTTTATTATTTTATGTATTTATTTTTATTTTTAGTATTTAACTCATTTAACACTTTAACACTTTAATTCTTTTTTGTTGTTTATTAATATGTAATTTATACTGTCTGTCATTTATTACATGAAGGCCTGTGTCAGGAAATGTAAAATAATTTAAAATGTTTAAATAAAAAGTTCAAAAGTTTGTTTAAAAACACAAACAAGGATACTGCTGTGATAAACTGAATACGATCAGCTGATAATAAACCTGATCAGCCACTGTCAGTAATCAATACACAACCATTAATGATTAATCAAACCAATAACTATCCTACAATTTTCTGATGTTGTTCTTGTAATTGGACCCAAACACCTCCGAAACTCTTTATCTAAAGGGTGTTTGCTCGTGGTGGGACTTGTTGGGTCTTTGTAAATAATTTTATAAAGCGTATGATGTAGACCTGCTCTGTGCTATGAGATAACTTATTATGATTTGGCGCTATGTAAATAAAATTGAGTTTAGATGCACAGATCAGGTGACTCTGGCGTCCCGTCCCTTCCCGTCTCATCACCTGTTGACTGACTGTGCGGTGTTATCAGGTTCACGCCGACTCTCCTCAGCCCATCTACCTTTGTCACAGCCGTTACCACGACAACGCAGAGGGATTCCAGCATATGAATGTGTGTGTGTGTGTGTGTGTGTGTGTGTGTGTGTGTGTGTGATCCCATCAGCTGACCTCATAGTGGTTTACACGGCGAGCCCGATAACCTTGACGGGCGCGAAATGGCGGCGTTTAGGGGAGAACGTGAGACACATGACGGACGAGAGAGAGGAACGGAGGTGGAGATGAAAAGATGGAGGGAGAGAGAGAGACTGACGCTTGGAGGTTAACTGTGTTTTACCTTTTTAAATATTCAACGTTAATGTTGTTTCATCTGATTCGATCACTAAAAACAAGACGGATACGACGGGGCTGTGTTTGTCAGCTTGTTTCAGGCACCTTAAAGGCCCCAAAATAGATAAAGCAGACTCACAAAATGACATTTATTTGATCATTTTAACCCAAAACTGCCTTCAGAAACCAACTTTGCCACGTCTGGTGTAATAAATAAACTCATAAATGTCAGAAAGGGAAATATTCTTACACCTGTTTTCATCAATAAACAGAAAATTCCACCGTGCATCTTCTGAATTCAGAAGATAACTCATCGTAAATCGTTTAATTCAAACGATCTATAAAAACATTTCTACTGGATGTTTCAGTCTCCTTCTCTTCTTTATCTCTTTCAGTACAAATCTTCAGTCCAGATGGACCAGTGTTTAGGATTCAGTGGCATCCAGTGGTGGTGTGGGTGTAGTTGCAATTCTAACCCCGTAAAGTCAAAATGAATGTTGCAGTACGGTATTTTTGCTCAGTTCACGACAAAAGGCTTCAAAAGGAGGAGGTTGTCTTCAATTTGTTACATTAAAGACAACCTCCATGATCTGTTTCATCTGGATACATGAGGAGAAACTCCAAAAGCAGTTCTGTTATGAGGTGAATTCGAAGAAGAGGTCTTCAAAGAACCAGAATCTCAGAAGTTTTATAATGATAATAAACATGTTGTATTAATAGAAACTGAACAGCTAAGCTTGTATTGTAATATGTTTAATGCCTCTGCCTCCCTGCATGTGAACCAATCCAGAGCAACCTTCATCGGCTTTAAGGCGACCGCTTTCAGTCCTCCTCGTTCACGTACAGATGGAAGCAACAACCTTCAGCATTGTGTCCGAACCTCGTTGAAGCTCGTGAAGCAGTTTGTTTTCCCAACGGAAAACAATCACTATTTATTAAAAATACCGTTTGCGAGCGCAGACGTCCGTCCGCGGCAGAACAATGAGGATAACGCCGATGGTCGTAATGATGGGCGGTAATAAAAATGATGATGGCAATCAGAGAGGCTGATTGAGAGGCTCGGGTGGAGGGGAGAGAGGAGCACTGAGGCAGGGTGGAGGAGGGAGATGTAGAGGGAGGATGAGGGGGAAGATGAAGAAACCAGGCAATCAGGGAGAGAGACACAGGAGGAGGAGAGGGTGGTGGTGGTGGGGTTACTTTGTAGACTTAATTGCAGAGCAGTTGAGGCAATCTTTTCTGTGTGTGTGTGTGTGTGTGTGTGTGTGTGTGTGTGTGTAGATGCTCCAATATCCCCTAGCCAGACATTAGCTGCAGTGTTTCATTTATCACTGTCAGGTCTGGAGCTCCAGGGGGAGGAGGAGGGGGGAGTCCTTGGACGTTCAGGCCAGGGTGTAGCTCCTCTTCCTGGGCCGGGGAAGTGTTGTGAGGCACCGGGTCTGATCTTTTAATCTGCAGAGGGAGAAAATGACTGTAGCTACGGATGCTAATGCCAAGCTTCTTCAGTTTGATATGAAGTTAATATTTGAGCCTATATTACATTGCCTAGCTCCAGTTCTGGCATGACACTGACTACACAGTAACCAATAACACTGCCCCAGTGCTAGCTGGAAAGCTTTAAGCAGCTAACAAACTGAGCTAACATGAGCTAACAGCAGCTAACAAACTGAGCTAACAGTAGCTAACAAACTGAGCTAACATGAGCTAACAGCAGCTAACAGACTGAGCTAACATTAGCTAACAAACTGAGCTAACATTAGCTAACAGACTGAGCTAACAGCAGCTAACGGACTGAGCTAACAGTAGCTAACAAACTGAGCTAACATTAGCTAACAGCAGCTAACAGACTGAGCTAACATTAGCTAACAGCAGCTAACAGACTGAGCTAACATGAGCTAACAGCAGCTCATTGTGGGCCTCCATGTGGTTTAGAGGATGAACGGTTTCAGCCACGTTTTACTTGAACTTTATGCTCGTAAACATGAAGGACCAGACTTAAAGGTGCAGCGTGTGGTTTAGTTTGTCTTGGAGTCCGTCCTGTGAACTTCATGACCTCGTCGGTCTCCACTCGTTTCCTGTGAGCTCTGAGCTCTCAGCTATCTGAGCGAAGGCAAACAGAGAGTGAGCGTTAGTGCGGCGTTGATACACTTTGAGGTTGTTCTTGCTGCAGCCGTGATGGTTTTTATTATGCTTCTGATGAACAATGGGAGGGAAAAAAGTTAAGAAAAAAGAGTGACGCAGGCGTCTGAGTCAGCATTTTGTTCAGCTCAGTGCAGGATGACGTAAACACGCTTTGTCTTCGGGTTTATCTCGGGAAGCTGAGACGTTTCTGTGCAGGATAATTCATCCACAGCTGATCTGCTGATGGACGACTCGTTCATTTTACCGTTTACTCTGTTTGATTATCTGCGATGAAGGACGCAGGCCTCAGAGTGCTGATTGGCTGATTCTGGAGCAGCCCTGACTGCCTGAGCTGAAATAGAGCAGCACTAATAGAGAAACTGTGTGTGTTTGTGTGCCACAGATGTCGCTGTGGATAAAGGCCTGTTCTGTGATCAGCCTTATTATTATGACAGGATTCATGGGGGGATGGAGAAGAGAGAGCGGGAGGCTAGCTGTTTAATGTGAAGAGCTTTCTAACCTCTTTCACTGCTCTTTACCGCCTAATAAAAGAAAAGTAGTTGCCAGTATGAACAGTCAGAAACTGGCTTTTAATGTAGGTAAAATAAAAATTAAAACATGGATCCTGACCCACCGTGCAGAGTGGAAAGTAAACAAGCAAACCAGCTCTCACTGCCCAAACATAGGCTGTTTTCCAGGGGAGAGTTCACCGAAGTAGGACTCAAGGACTCAAGTAGGACTGACCAGGTGGCAGCAACTTTTCCACATAAAGTTGTAGATCTTTTTTTTTTATATACATTGACAAAGACGCTAACTGTTTGTTTGTTGTATGTTCTTGAAATTTAATCACATAATCGCCGTCGTCAAACACTGAGACTTACCCGGCTCAGACGGAGGCTGTTTTCCATGGGAGAGTTCACCGAAGAGTCGGCAGGGACAATTAATGAACCCTCAAGACTTTTCCACATAAGTTTGAAGATCTTTTCTTGTCAGACATACCTGACGTACCAACATTATCACCATAGATAAACAGTGAGACTTCACCAGCTTTCACTGCCCAGATGGAGGCTGTTTTACTGGGGAAAGTTCGCCAAAGAGTCATCAAGAAGGACTGACCGGGCGGCCGCAACTTTTCCACATAAAGTCATAGATCTTTTTTTAAATATACGTTGCCAAAGACGCTACCTGTTGTTTGTTGTGTGTTCTTAAAATTTAATCACATAATCGCCGTCGTCAAACAGTAGGACTTACCCGGCTCAGTCAGAGGCTGTTTTCCAGGGGAGAGTTCACCGAAGAGTCGGCAGGGATGGTTTAATGAACCCTCAAGACTTTTCCACATAAGTTTAAAGATCTTTTCTCATCAGACTTACCTGACGTACCGACATTATCCCCATAGATAAACAGTGAGACTTCGCCAGCTTTTACTGCCCAGACGGAGGCTGTTTTCCAGGGGAAAGTTCGCCAAAGAGTCGTCAAGGAGGGCTGCCCGGGCGGCGGCAACTTTTCCACATAAAGTCGTAGATCTTTTTTTAAATATATGTTGCCAAAGACGTTACCTGTTGTTTGTTGTTTAATAATTTAATCACATAATCACCGTCGTCAACAGTGGGACTTACCCGGCTCAGACGGAGGCTGTTTTCCTGGGGAAAGTTCGCCAAAGAGTCGTCAAGGAGGACTGACCGGGTGGCGGCAACTTTTTCACATAAAGTCGTAGATCTTTTTTTTAATATACGTTGCCAAAGACGGTACCTGTTGTTTGTTGTGTGTTCTTGAAATTTAATCATATAATCGCCGTCGTCAAACAGTGGGACTTACCTGGCTCAGACGGGGAGAGTTCACCGAAGAGTCGGCAGGGAGGACTGACTGGGTCATGGGGACCTTTCCGCATATAAATTGGTCATTTATGTTTGTTTTTC